>NC_031769.1:4062072-4160349 GCF_001522545.3 Parus major
TCCCCCAAAAGTCTCCATCCTCAGAGATGTGCAGAACACAGCTGGACACTGCCCTGGGTCCCCCAAAAGCAGAGCTGGGGGTGATGACAAGGTACCAAGCAGTGCCCTCTCCAGACAGGGATGTTCCCTTCAGCAGTGAGCAGCACCACGCACATGGCAGGGCAGGAATGCAAGCTGGGAATGCCAGGAGATGTTTTTTCCTCAGATCACCCCCAGCCAGCCACATCAGGCAGCCTTCAGTGGCTGCAATATTACAGCCATCCTTCACAGGTCATTTTTTCCTCAGCAATAAGCTACAGGTGTCCACTCACACAGCTTTCTGCCGCTGAAGGTGGCTCAGCAAACGCTGCTGGGGCTGTCTGGTTTATCATTACTCTGCTCCTGGAAGGGCAGCCCAGTTAAACACTCCAATGCTCTGTTACATCCCCATTCCAGTCACTAATCCTCACCCTGTCCTTGTGAGCACAGGGACAGCCAGCTCGGCCTTGCAGGGAGCAGAAGAGCAGGAATCTTCCCCCAGAACTTTTCCCCTCAGAACAGCTTTGCCAAAACTCGGGACAGTCAGGGCCAGGGGCTGGAGCTCTTTGGCCCCAAGAGTTAACCCGGCACCACACCTTGCTTTGTCCCGCAGAGACCGAGAAAAAAATCCCTCCTGTGCCCTCCTAAACCTGGACAAAACAGGTTTTTAATGAAAGCAGCACTTAATCATTATTCAGCGAATTCAGAGCGGCGGATATTTGATGCAAACACAGAGTTGGTTGGAACTCTCCCGTACCGGCTCCCTCTTTGTCCCTCCGTGAGCCTGGGAATGGGTGTGATCTCCGGGTAGGAGTGTCTCTGCGGTTAAGAAGAGGATTGAATTACCGAACAGTGCTGTTCCCGAGCTGACAAGGTAGCAGAACAGTGAACAAAAGTGCCTTGGAAGTCGGCGGAGAGGAGAGAGAAGGAGCTGGGCTCGGTGGACAAGAGGCACCTGCGAAGACATCACACACTTTGCAGCCAGGTAAGAGCCTCCTGCACCCTGCCAGATTTAACATGGCCAGAGCTGCTTCAGGACTTTTGTTACCTGGGATAGCAGGAAACAAACAAAAATTTAATATCCTCCAGACTTAAAAATAAAACCAATCCTTCCCCTGTTACAAGGCAGGATGTTGAGAGGAGCCCACCCTGATTTACATCGTTTGGGGTTGGAACAAGCAGCTCTGAGCTTGCCAAGAACTCCGTATCAGGACACATCTTTTCCTTTAGCTCTCTGCACAGACTGGCTTTGATTTCGTGCAGCGACCAATTACCAGCGTTTTGTTTAGGCCTGGCTTGTTTTATGTTTTGCAGCCGTGAGGATTTGCCCAAAGCTCGCCTGCCTTTGGGGGTCCAGGCAGCCACAGAAAGTCTTTGGAAGTTCCCACCGATGGGTTTTATTGTCATCCCATCGACAGATTGCTAATGGCCGGGCTGCTGTGCTCTGTAAATAGAATGTTGTTCTCATCCTGCTCGTTTGAGATGCGAGTTGCACTGAGGTAAAAATTGAGTTGTAATGGAGTTGAGCTGCGGGCTCATTTGCCAGTATTTTTCTTAGGCGTGCCTATTAGGAACATAAATATTTAACACAAAGGAGAGCTGATATGAATTAGCATCTGTGGGAGGTTCACGCTTATTCAAGGCTGCCCTAACGCAGATATAAACAAGTGTTAGAGCAGCTGAAGCAAACTGGCCCCTCCAGAGCAGCACTAGATGCTGGGTGAATCATCCAGGTGCTTTTTACACACCGCAGCCAAATGGGCTGATTAGAGCCTGCAAAGTAGAGATTAGACAATCACAGGGCACTCGAGGGGTTTTATCGTTCCCCCGGGATGCCAGGTGGAAGATGCAAGGACGGGCAAGAGCAGGAAAAACCCTATAATTGTATTCCCTCACCTTCCTCCTGGCAGAGGCAGGTGAGCCTCCCTTCCTGCTCCTCCTCCCCGCACAATCAGGATCCTTTATCCTCCTCCAGCTCCTTTCTCTCCAGCAGACACAGAGGTTTCACGGTGTTTTTTCCCAGGCAGGACCTTGAGGCAGCATTGCCACGTTCTCCCAGCTGGGAGCAAAGGTTTTGTGCCATGGCTGTGAGCAGTGTCACCCTGATCTGCCTTCTCCTGTGTCCTGGGGCTTAGGCTGTCAATAAATCCCTGCTCTTGCATGGCCAGGGATGCTGAAGATCTCCACGCTGTCTCCTGGTCTTTCCCATGGAGCTGTGCAAGTGTTTCTGCACGTTGAGCATGGAAGTTGTTATCTTTTCTATTATGGACCACCCATCCTGTGGTGATCCATCCCCAGATGAGGAGGAGACTGGCTTGGACACCTGCCCCATGCTTGGAAATATGCTGGGGCTCTGTGCTGGCCACATCCTGCTGGAGCAAAAGCCTTCCCTCAGTTTCCACAGAGTTAAATACCTGGTGACCCACTTGGAAGCAGAGGAGGAAGAGAAATGCTCGGTGCAGTGAAGGGAGCTCAGGGCACAGCCAAAGCCTTGGTGCTTCCTCCCCCAGATGCGTTTTTGTCACCCCTGGGGAACGCTTGTGCCACCACTGACCCTCCTCAAGGTCCCTCCCTCATGACATTTTTGTGTCAGCCTTCTGAGATTCTCACTGGACTGACACAAGCCTCAGGTTGGGCTTTCCATGTCTGAAATGTCCATCTGCCTGAGGAAGGACTCCAGTGTAGCCACACCACACCCAAAGTTTCTCTCTTTGTTTATTTATGTATATTTTTCCACTTTGGTTGTCCCCTCAGAGGAGCAGATCCTTCAGCCACCAGGGGAAACACTCTCCCACAACTCATTAAAACCTCTCCTCTCATGAGCTCTCTCTCCATATAATACAACCCTGGAAATGGGCCTGATTGTGGTTTATCCTGGATGATTATACCTTTCTACTGTAATTCCACCCATTCAGGATGTGAAAGGGATGCAGAAAGGGGTGAATATTTGTCATTTCAAGTCTTTGGCACCTTTCACTCTGAAAACTCCAGGCACCAAGTGTTGTGCATCCAATTCAGTTGCCTTGATTGCTGAGGAACTCTGCTTGTAACAGAAACCCTCTCATTTGTTATCTGCCTTTATCTGAGCCTCTCCAGGCATATCTGAGGCAGTGCTGGGTACAGCAACAGTGGAACTTGTCATTACATTATATCCATGTCAGGGATGTGGCACGTGGGGGACCTTAAATTGCATGGTTGGGCTCCATCCTGGGCAGTTCCTGTGGCAGGAGCTATTCAGAGCAGTCGACCTCTTCTACCTAAAAATGTCCTGTTGCCATGCCCTGGGATGAAAGGAGAGGTTTGTGCCTGGCCCTTCATTTAAAACTGCTCTTACAAAAACAGCTGCACAGGGTAGGAAACAGGCAGTGCTGGAAATCGTGTTCTTTTTTGGGTTAGAGAGACTATCTGGGTACTTTGGGAGTGTGCTAGAGGCCTGAATTACTCTCCTTTGTTGCTATCCCACCCATCCCAGCCTTTCAGATGTCTGGTTCCCTTCCTGGTGCTCAGACAAAACTCCCATTGGCAGCTCCTGGTGAAAAAGATTGTCCAGGATGAGTGACTCTGTCTAAAACTGCTTTTACAGTGTTCTCAGGGGTGTTTTATTCACCTGGCTTCTTCCAGGTGATGTGCTGCTCTCTCTGCTCTCACTTCTGCCCAGAGAAGCTGAGAGCAGCCTCACAACCCCCTCGGGGTTGGAAGGGCTGGGTGACACAGTGACAGACACACCACAAGTGAGGTGTGAACACAAGCCTGGAGGGTAACGCTGCTACCAAAAAGGTGTGTGGTGCTTGAGAAACGAAATTTCCCTCTGAATAAACCTCTCACATCTCACTGGGCCAGAGATGGAAGTGCAGTCACCCACAGAGCACCTGCTTAGGTCCAGGGCTTTTCATTTGCAATCCAAAACATAAACCTGCTTGGGTTTTTTGATTTGTTTTGTTGGTTTTTTTTTAATGGAAGTTCTGGGTTTCTCTTCCCAAGCTTCATGTCATGCTTGCAGGTCTGAACTGGGACAAAACTGAAACAGTCCCTGCTTTTTGGTAGTTAATATTAATCTTGCCACTTTCCACAGGGAAGCCAATGCTCTGAAACCAGTTCTCCAGCTGGTCTGAGTGGAGACAGAGCATCTCCCTGCTCCATCACCACCAAAATAAGGTCCTGAGGGCAAGGGCTTATTCAACTGCACTCATTAAACTGTGCACCAGGGAAAAGCTGCTCTTTGTCCTGCACTCATATACATATGTGAATTCTTACAATAAATATAAAACTGTTGTGTGCAGCAGCAAAAATCCTAACTCTTGTTTTTTGAGAAGGGTGGGCCAGGTGGGCACCGGCACTTAGGTTTAAAGGAGGTTTTATTTGTGGTATTTGTCTCAGTTCATGCTGGCAGAATCTTGGGGCACAGTGGATGGGACTGAACCCCCACTCTGGGAGAGCAGGGAGGAGTGTGACAAGCTGGGCTCCCCACCCAGGGGTTTTCCTGTTAGGCCAAGGGAACAGCAAGTCCCTCCTGTCCAAGATTCACTGGATCTGCCCCAGAGCAAACACCAGGATGAGGAGAACCACCCAGGAGAAGCCCTCCTAAGACTTGTGCAGCTGCAAATGAGATGCTCAAGAGAAGCTGGATAAATCCTGCTCACCGACCCTTCCTCCAGGCTCTGCATGGGAAGCTGGGGCCTTTTCTTCAATTTCAGCTGGGAAAATGCAATTTTTTTATTTTTATTTTTTTTTAATTTTTTTCTTCTTCCTGTAAGCTTTTGAAGAGCAGGTGCTCCCCAGGACACTCTTGCACAGGTGAACAAACACACTTTCTCTCCTCCCTGATGTCTCAGCTCTTATTTTACCTAACCTGCAGCCATGGGGTTAAATAATGCTCTGTTAAAATGCTGATGTGGCAGAGCATGGTAACTTTTTTAGTGGAGGTGGTGAGTAATTAGAAGTAAGTTAGAACCTGAACCACTTCCCTGGAAACCGGGAAGAGGAATTAAAACGTCTTTGCTTTCCTTCTGCGTGCCCCTCCTGCCCTCACCGTGGCATGAAGCTCTGCCTTTGGATGCAGTGCTGGTCCTGAGCCAGGAATTTCTCCCTTTCACCAGAGGAGAAAGAACTAAAAGAAAGGAGAGATTTGTTCCTGATGAATTGGCAAGCTACCTGCTCACCTTTCCCTTGGGATGGCTCTGTGCTGTTGCTGACTCAAAAACCCCACAGAGGGGCTGGAGGTGCAATGGATACCTTTAAAGTAGGTGTGCACCAAGCTGAAATTTATTATTTGACAAAAATGCACCTGGCACCACAGCAGCACAATGCTTTTGCTGGGAGCTTTTATGCAGAAGGTTTTTAACAGCTTCACGTGCCTGTTTTTTCCTCATGGATCTTCAGAGGGCTGGGTTTGCACAGCAAGAGTTTGTTATCTGTCACAGGGGCTGATTTCAGGGAGATCTTCCTGCAGCTCAGCCTCTGCTGCTGCTTAGGAAAGCTTTGAGTCTTTTAGGGCTGCCCTCAGCCTGCAGAGACCCTGCCTGCCTGGAAGAGCCTCCTGCTTTCAAAGACATCCTGGGGAAGAAGGACTCCCTGGGAAAGAACTCAGCCAGGAGCTGCGTGGGTGCTCTGACCTTCTCTGTAGGACACCAAGGCCTGCCAGCCCCACCTTCAGCCAAGTGGCTCTTCCAGAGCTTTTCCAGAGCCAGCCAGTGCTGAGCTCTGGGCTCCACATCCAGCGTGATGAATGTGGAAACTCTGACCGCATGACTTGGGAGCTGTGGCTGAAATCAAGGTTCTGATTTAATTGTCAGTGCATTGTTCCTGCACTGTGAGAAGTTTGCTGGGGCAATGCAGCTCCATCGTTCCCAGGACAAGCAGTCACCTGGTAAAATTTTAGAGGGAGGACTCAGAGATAGCAGCAGTTTGGGGGGGAAAAAAAATGCTCTGACAAATCAGTTTCCCAAGACCATCTGCTTAAAGATCAGGCTTTTGGAATGCCACCAGCAGTGAGACAAACAGAAGGGGACAAGGGGGATCACGAAGAGCGTGGAGAGATGAGCAATATTTCCTGGATGGAATGAGGTGTTGAGCTAGAATTTATGGCAGGTGGAAATGCAGCTGCAAGGACCAGTCAAAGTCAGAGGAGATAAATCATGAGGTGCCTTCCCTTCTCAATCAGATGTCCTCTGAGGAATTCAGAGAGGGAGATGAGATACAGATTGAGGGCTAGTGCAACTGGGAAGGGGGTTATTTCCCAGCAGCATGGTATTTCCTTGTGCTCTTTGCTTTTATGTCAGGAACAATGGAAGGACTGGAGGATTAGTGAGAAATCCATCCTCACAAGGAGCTGAAAGGTAAAGCTCACAGCCTCAGTGGTTTTCTGGGAATGACCAAGTATCAGCTGCTAAGTCTGAGATGCCAGAAATGGCCAGGAGGTGAAGGCACAGGTTATAAGAGGTCACACTAAGCCAGAGGTCTGTCTGTTTCTTGTCAGGCTTGGGATGGTGGCTGGAGATGGGGTAAATTTCCAGGGTTCAAGAGTCAGAGCAACTGGGTCCAGGAAACACTGGTCAGCTTTTTTTCAGGTGGGGCAAAATGGTTATTGCTCTTTCAGAGTCCAAGAAATTCCTTGGCTAGATGAATCCAGGTTTCTGCATCCTTTAAATTTACTGAATAGGGAATTCAAACCTCTCCTGGGCTGTAGAGCACTTACAGTTTGAGAGGCCATCATTAACATTAAACCATCTCTTCATCCTGGGCTCTTATGTCCTCACTCACATTAACCCTGAACAGGCTCAGCATCCTCAGCATCCCAGCCCAGGAGCAAAGAACAGACAGCAGCAGTCACCCGAGGTGTCAGGTAGCTCATGGAGTGGTGATCCCTGGCAGCCATTCATGGAAAAAGGGGAAAGCTTGCCCTGCTTAAACCAGTGAAGTCCCCTCCTATCTCTAAAGCCCTGAGGAGCACAAATCTCACTTCATCCCATCCAGTGCCCCATCTCAGCTTTTGATCCAGCACCACTTAAGGCTAAAAAATCCCTTCAAACCGTCTCAAGATCCATCCTGATGATTTTGTAGCATGGACAGGGGATCTTTTCTGACCAGTGGAGGGGGCTGAAGCACGAGGGCCAATCCATGTGTTTGTCTTATTGCCGATCCCATGGGAAGGAGCAGCTTGCTGGAAGTGCAGCACCTGAGCAGCCTCAGAGCCCGAGGAGCTGAGCCCAGAGAGCACAGCCCAGCCATTCACCCATCTCATTTCAGAGACATTAAGTAAAACCAAGCCTGCCAGCTTCCCTAATAAGCTGTTCCAATGTTTAATTGCCCACCGTGATCAGAAATAGCATCTTATTTCAAGGCCTGCTTTACGTAATTTTAGCTGCCAGGCAACAGCTCTTTCCAAGAAGGCTGAAGCGCTCTCTGTGGTCACCCAGGCGTGTCTGGGCAGAGCCCTGTCCTTGGCTTGAGGGCCCACTGAGCTCCTGAACCTGGACCTCACAGGACTTGGAGCAGCAGGATGAGCTGAGCTTTTTCCTTTTTTCCCACCCCCAAAATACATCTCATGTTCCCTGTCCTCATCAGCACGCTCCAGAACATCCAGCATGGGCTGGAGGAAGGTCTTACAGCTCTCAATGTGTAACAACATGGGAGAGAAGACAAGCCCCATAGCTGGCACTCCCTGATTTTCCTGTGGCAGAAAAGCTGAATTTCACTCCTCTGGGCAAAACAAGAGTTAACCACTGTCCTCTCTGCAAACAAAAAATGGCACCTACTTGGGCCCAGATGCCCAACTATAGTGGAGACAATGAAAGCAATTCAACAGCCTCTGGTTTACCTCATCTAATGCCAGTCCAAGTATTCCCAATAATTAGGCCTTTCAGCCTGGAAAGGCTGGAGCCACAGCTGCTTCCTATTTTCCCAAAGCTGTACAGAGCATTAGTCATTTCACTGGGGGTTTTTTATTACCCTGACTACAGCCCAGGAAGCACGCGCCAAAACCCAGGCAAGCCAAAGCAGCCTGAATTCAGAGTGTGCTTCAGGAGCTTGAAACATTCCCCTGTCCCCTTTCTGAGTCCTGGTTTTTCCTCCCCACCCAAACAGCCCAAGACTGCCTGGAGAAACATCCTGCTAGGTCTGGGTTCCCAGCATGGACCGAGCTGACCCAACGGGGCAGTGATTGCTGCCACTTCCACCCAGCTATTAATCATTAACCAGCCTTGGGAGTGACCTTGACACTTAATTAGTCATGTAGTCCTTCCTGAAGGCAAAGCTTTTCCCCTTGCTGTGCTGGTAGGAGAGGGGATGAGGCCTGGATTTAGCAAGCAGGAGTGTTGCTGTGATTTTGTCAGTGCACAGAGGGCAGGGGGTGTAAGGGAGACCCATCTGCCTTCGCCCACCAGCTTTGTTGCCTGGATTGTGATAGGAAAAGCTTTGATTTTAGCTTTGGAGGATCCAGGCGCCCCTGGCTTAACATCCAGTCAAAGGCCAGCTCCCATGTTTGGTTTCCAGGTTCTCTGTCTTCAGTCAAGAGCAGAATTTGAGCTTTGCAATTTGATTTACAGCACCTCAACCAAGTGGTGATGACCCAGCAGAGCAGCTCCAAGGCAGAAGCTGCCTTTGCTGTGCAGTGACCACCCCTCAGGCCACATTCATGGGGTGAACTTTTCTCCTCTTCCCACAGAGAGAGGAAGATTTCCCTGGAAATGGTGGCAATAGGATAGGCTGGCCCTGGAGGTGGAAATTGAAGTTGCAGATTATTAATGTGGGGCAGAGATGTGAACTACAGCTGCTTCTCTCCTCCTTTCCCAGGTAAAGCTGTGTCTGCAGAAGGAAGCAAATCCATCCCATAACCAGTGATTTTCCCTGGTGAATTCCTGCCCCAGAGGCAGCTGACTCACACTTCTTGCCAATTTGCATTTCACCTCATGCTGAGCAAAACTGGTTTGACTGAGATAAAGGCAAGGCTGCCCCAGACACTGCTTTTGAAACCCCAAGACTCTTAACTCTTAAATCGCTTTCTATCTTCTTCTTTTTAATTTCCAAAAGTTTCTGCCCTTCATGATTTCAGCACAGATGGGAAGATTTCACGCCATAAATCCCAGATTTCACGACTGGACAGGAGTTGAATTATGGGATCATTAAAACTCCACATTAAATCATTAATGAAATGAGCTGTCTGATTACATAAGTAATATTCCTATTATTTCTAACTTGGCCACTGGCCGAAAGAAGCTGGAAAGTCCAAGGAAACAGACAACCTTGTCTGTGACTCACACTCCCCAGCCAAAGCCTTTAGGAGGAAGGGAGGGACACCATTTCTCAGAAAAGTGGGGTGTCAGCACTAATTGTGAGGTTTCAGATGGAGAAATGATCCCCAGGAGCAAAAGAGATCCAGGGTCCTCATTTTTAATCAAACAGGTTTGATTGGGAATCTGTGGAGCACTGCTGGCTCTCAAAGGTTCTGTCCAACACGACTGCCTGTGGTCAGAGGAACCTCAGCATCCTTTGGGTTAACTTTTCTGGGAGAGGTTGGGATGCTGGGAGAAGCAGGGATCCAGCTGTGTCTCACAGCTGGCCAGCTGCTGGTTTCCTGAGCTGTTCGGAGGAGAGCACGACGCCTGCTGCCTGCCCCAGGGAGAAGTGTCAGTGGTGCTAAAAAACTTCACTGCCCTCAAATATAAATGTCTTTGCTGGCTTTCTTCTCTGGTTCTTCCTGTTTTGATGCTGGAAGGAAAAACCCCTAAATAAATTAAAAAGACGGCT
Source organism: Parus major (assembly GCF_001522545.3). Lineage (NCBI taxonomy): Eukaryota > Metazoa > Chordata > Aves > Passeriformes > Paridae > Parus > Parus major. The sequence goes on from NC_031769.1 coordinate 4,071,835, forward strand.
GAGGGAAGGAGGCTTCACTTGGGTTTTTCCTTGATAGGGACCTTTTGAGTGTGACATTAAAAGAAAGGAGAAGTCTTTTGGCTAAAGATCTGAACTAAGACCATGTTTTGTATTTAGCTCCTGATAGCCCTGTACTCCAGGGCTGTAGGTGAGTCAGGACACCATTTAGAACAGTGTCTGTCTCCTCTGTGGACACTGAAATATCTTCCTGGCTTTTAATCTGCGTGGGTGTCAATCACTTTTCTGGGAATTGAAGTGAAAAATGTCTTTTCTTGTCCTTGCTGTTCGTCTTCCTGCCTGGAAGCTCTCTGGAGGACCTGAGAGGGAGCTGAAGGTTGCTGAATGTGTTCCTGAGGCCACATGGACTCAGCCTCTGACAGTTCTGTGCTCAGGAAGGAATGAGCACTTCTGGCTCCTGCTGCTGAGCACTGCCAGGCTGTGCCTGTTCAGGTAACAGGGAGGTGCTGGGGCTGTGCTCAGAACACCCCAGGAAACACCTGCATCTCCCTATAGCCTGAGCCAGGAGCCTGGCTCTGGCAGCTCTGGGCTGTGGGAGGTCTGGATGGACCAATGTTCTGCCTGTGGCAGCATTTTTCATGCTCTTGCTTAGTGTGCAAACTCTTCAGGGTGACCAGCACTTGTTACGCACTCGTAACGCGAGCAGTGAACACCTGGCAGGGATCACATCTCTGTTCTTGCCCTCCTTCAGAAGAACACTGAGCTGTGTTTTCTCTGGAGGCTGAGCCTGGATTTGTGAGCAGGACTGGCTGATAGGGAAAAGGTTGATGTGGATTGTGCCCCTGCACAAACACAGCCTGTCCTGCGGCTGCTGCAGTGGAGCCGGCTCCCATAGGATGGAACTCCACGTTTTGGTGTACATTGCTTTGGGATTTCACTTGCTTCAGAAAGTTGCCCTGTAAACAAGCTGGGTTCAGAAGCTGTTTCTTGAGCAGAAACCTCAGCAGTAGGAACAGGGAGCATAGCTAAAGATACTCCTTTTTTTCCCCCACAACCGGTAGATATGATAAAGGATGGATGGGAGACCTCAACCCATCAGAGGGGCAGCTGAAGACACAAAAACCATCTCAAATACTCTCAGGCACCTTTGTGTGGGCAGCCTGAAAGCTGCTTCTTCCCCATGCAGGCAGCAGAGCCTAGGAAGATGCTGATTTTTGTGTAAAATAGACATTCTGGGTATTGACTGGATCACCCTGTGTGCACTGCTGTGCCTGCACTGAGATGGGAGCCTGGTGCCCTGAGATACCTGTCTCAGTTTGGACCTGAATATTGGCCTCAGGTAGAAGGGCTTCATTCCTTGGGCTCCCAGTGCCCCAAGGCCAGGGGACCTGACCTGACCTGACCTCCAGTGACTGGAGGAGGGCACAGGACTCCTGGAGGTCAACTCGTGTCTCCTCCACCCCTCATACCATTGTGGGGGCAAACCAGTCCTGATATCAGGTCCAACAGCCCAATGGATCCTTTCCACCTTGCTCAAATCCAGGGAAAATAATCCCCCAGCCAAACAACAGTGTCCTATCCAGTGTTTGCTGGGCTGTGATCCTACACTTTGCTTGGTGAGCATGGATAGCTGGGGAATGGGGGTTCATCCCACCTAACTGTTAATGGCAAAGAGGCAGAGACACTTCAAAGTGTGGATTTTCTGTATTAAACCTGCTCTGACAGTAAGAGGAACCCAGCTGACCAGCACACTCACTGTTGCATCTAATCATATAATTATGTTGGGTTCTCTTCTTCCTTTGCCTTCTAGGTCAGACTGCAGGATGACAGACGGTGACACAAATCTCCCAACCATCGAGAGAAAGCTGGGACTGCAGATATGGGGCATAGAGGTAGGACAAGAGTGATGGCACATGTCCTCTGTCACATCTCCTCTGCACATCTGTGTGTTTATGTTTCAAGGAAGATGAATTCTTGCAGTAATCTGTGTGGGAAAAGAGGGACCTACAGATAAGATACAGTGGAAAACAGACTCAGTATTTCCCCATGAAATGTTCAACATGTTATTGTTTTGGTTTTCTGCTCTGTAAAACAGAGATGATAATATTTACTAAGGAAACAGGAATGTGGTGGGACTGAAGGAATTCCTCCAGCACTGGAGGCTTTTCTCACCCCTTTTTGGAATCAATGCAAGGCTGCTTTATCACTCCAGAAATTCCCTGTTTCACCAAGATGGGTTATCCATAGGTAGCCTTAGTTCACACCAGCAGCTGCCATGGGGAAGACACCTATTTTTACAGCAAAGGCATTCCATGAAGTCTATTTGTACTTCTTCCTTGCCTTTCCTACTCTGTCACTGCAAGGAGAGTTCCTGCAGCCTGTGAGGTTGCCTTTTTGCTTTTTGGTTTTGGATTGGAACCAAGCTGTGCTCAATTCTGCATTTTCCTGGCCAAATTCACCAAGAACATTCTCCTGCAATGATAGTGGGTTTAGACTGAGGTGCAGAATCCACTCAGGGGAGCAGTGGGAAGAGTCTCCAATATCTCCAGGTGATATTCAGCAGGTCACAAACACATTCCAAATATCACAGGGTCTTCACCTTTCCATTTCTGTCCCAAGCACTGCACTGAGCTGCTTTCCAGAGGATCTGTAATTAGAGCTGTGTGGGTTCACAGGGGTCAGGCTGGTATGCTGGGAGACAAGTCAGGCCAGCAGAAGAATGTGTGTCTCTAATTTCAGGAGCCTCAGAGCCAGCTCCAGCCCAGGAGCTGCGTGTGGACTGGTGGATGGCACAGCCAGGCACCTGTGCTGGGCAGACATGGCTGGTTAATTATGCACTTGTGCTAGAGGAAATCTGCAATCTGGAGGGGTGAGGGACCATCAGTGTCCTCAGCTCTGTCTTTTCTCAGCACTGCTGGTTGCCCTGAACCTCCAGCAGAGTGGTTATCCTAACAAAGTGCTGAAAGCTGCCCTTGAACTCACAGGCACTGAGTAAAATCTCAGTAAAACCTTAGTTTGTGCCCAAAACTAAACCTAGGATGAGATGTGCTCTCTCTCCTGGGAAATTCCCTACAAATGCAAGCTCTGGAGCACTTTAGCTGGACCCCCAGGTCTAAATCCACAGGGCTGCAGAAAAGCAAGGAGACTAAAACATACTTGTCAGTCTGTCCAAGCAAAATCATCCTTTTCCTGTTCTCACACCTTAGTATTTTGAATATTCCCTCCGGAAGTGGCATTTCCCAGTTCACAAACTCATCCCTGATTCTTCCTTCTCCAAACCCTGATTGTCACCTCAGTGTTTTTCCACCCCAGCCTGTCCTGTTTCATACTCACCAGGTTCTGGCTTTTCACTTTTAGCAATGACCCCCACTCTGATTTCCTTACAGAACATGAAGATGGTTCCTGTACCTGAAAAAGCTTATGGGACTTTTTTTGAAGGAGACTGTTACATCATTTTACACGTAAGTAAGACAGCAAACACTGGTATCTGTTGGGCAACTGGTTCAGTCGTTTTTATTTAGATCTGCCTTGGTTCCTGTCCTGTGGAAAAAGCACTGTTGAAGTGGTTGTGTTCATCATCTAATCATGGATCTGAACTTCACATGGCTGTTGTGACAACACTGGCTGTTTAGTAAATCAGTTCAGAGGAGCCATTAACTTAGTAATTCATTAAAAGTGTTTATCTTCCAGTCAACGGAGTCATGCCCAGGTATGGCAAAATGACCAGTACATTCCTGGAAAACTCAATCAAGGCCCACATTTAAATGATTTATGGGAGTCCTTGGGGATGTGACCAGCTGGAGGGTCTCATTTTTAGCAGGTGATGTGGGATGTGAAGATGTTCCATGTCGTGTGTCACATAAGCAACTCGTCTCATGTTCCCATAAGGACACTTCAGCCACACCCAAATTTGGTCCAGACCTGTCCCTTTATAGGACTTTCGGATTTGGGTTCTTTTCCCTTTGAACTGAAGATTGATGAGACGGGAGGCGAGTTTTTTCTCTCGTTCGTTCTCAGTTGTTTATTTTTTCTTATCAGCATTACAAGGTACAAGGAGCTATGTGCACTATGACAGTAAAGGGGTAAAATGGCTAACAAAGATCTTCTTCAAGGTCTTTTATATGTCCATTTACCCAATTAACAAATGCCAACTAAGTTATTTTTATTAGTGATCCAATGACCCAACACCTTTGTGCTGCACTGTGGCATTTTCTACCCAATCACCCACTACCACCCAAAAACCTCTAGGAAAGAACATGAAGAAGAAAGAAGAAGGACAAGAGACAACACCCTAAATCCTCCATCTTGTCCCCTGCTCTCTAAACTACCTTAAACTCTAAACCTCAACCCATTCACCCAGTGATTCAAAAAACTTTCTAATCTACACATTTACACTTTTCTAATTTAACTTTAGCATTTGTTCTCATGTATCACCATGAAAACATGCCCATGAATTTCATATTATATGAAATTCAGTGTTTCTTTGAATTCTAAAACTAAGTATTAAAAACAAGGGCATACACACTGTATCTCAGACTCCAACACAGACCTACCTGCAGCCTGAGCCTGGGCAGGCTGTGAAGGGCTGCTGAGAACCAGCTCCGTGCAAACTGCCTCGTGTTCTCAGATTATGGCAGGAGGATGATGTGTTACACTCACCTCCTAAAATCCCTTCCAAATCTCTTCATCTGCATGGAGCAACCCAGGTCCCATTGTACCAAACCCCATCCATATGGTGGAAACCAGAAGCATTTCCCACTTCCTGGGTCTGAGAGTGCCTCCTGCAAACCTCTCTGTCAGTGGAGAGGCAGCAACGCCTCCGGTGCCCCACAATAACCAACTGCACATCCACCATATGCCAGGATGGGAAAGCAGGCTGGGACAGCAGCACAGGATGTGTCTCCTGCTCAGATGCCCCACACATGTGCCTTTGGGGTGCCTTCTGAGTGCTGGAAGCCTGAGTTACAGGCCTACAAACACACAGAGCAGAATACTGGAGTCCTTGCAGGGAGCTGACAGTGTAAATAGGGATTTTGATGCTCAGAGGCTCAGCTTCTGTTGCAACAACTTCCCCAGGCAGAAGAGCCCTTCATCAGCCCACTATTCTCCTTTTCCCTGGAAGACAGGAGGGTAAAACACTCATCATTGTAATCTGCTTCTTTACTGGAGTCTCTTCAAATAAAGATCTTCCGTGGGACAATAGGACTTTGATCATCTTCAGTAGCAATGTATGAAATTGAACAATTTTTCCACAAATTAATTATCTGTGCCTGAGGAACAGAACTGTATTTTATTCAACTCCTTCTGCTGTGTTTCACTGTGGTATCACTGCACAAAGCAAATAAACAGAACTTAGTGTCAAATCCAGCTTAGAAAATGAGCTTTTATTACCTTTCCCAGGTGTCCACAATGGGATTTAACACAGTGGGTGCTGAAAATTAACTGGCACAACTCAAATAACACAGAGCACACCTTCTTCTCAGCCTGCTTGCCTCCTTTTTCTAGGCTGCTGGGGTTTCCTGTAATAAGATAAATCCCAGCATGCACACACTGGTTCAGCTTCATTTGGAGTTATGTCTGTTTTGCAATTCAGCAGGAATTCTGAGGCAGTTTGTGCTGCTGTGTCATGTGCTATGAGAATGACAACAGGAAAGAAAGAGTAACATCCCAGGCAAATAAACAGCAGTGTGCAGTGCATTTCAAAAGGTGATCTATGAGAAGAATCTGCTTTAAGTCTTAATATCAAAATATACAATAGTAGGGCAAGCTGAACACATTATTTTTTGTAATTGCAAAGGTGTTCAGTTTTCCTTGATAATAGAGAGGAGTTATAAAAGAATATCAGACAGAAACATCCTTCAGTTTAGTTTATAAAACCCATAAATCACTCTGCTGAATAAGGAGAGCTCCAGGCTGAGCTCCCAGGGAGTACCTGAGGCTCTGTCCTCTCTCCTCTTGCCAAGGAGAAGGGCAGAACTGGGTAAGGTCTCCGTCGTCACTTGCTTTTTCCACACAGAATTGAGCTGTGCCTTCATCCTGTCTGGTCTTTCCCACCTCTTCCAGACCAAAAGGACATCCCGTGGCTCTGCTGTGGATCTGCACTATTGGATTGGCAAGGATTCCTCCCAGGATGAGCAGGGTGCCGCGGCCATGTACGTCACCCAGCTGGACACAGCGCTTGGGGGCAGCCCCGTGCAGCACCGCGAGGTGCAGGGACACGAGTCCGAGACCTTCCAGAGCTATTTCCGCCATGGGATCATGTGAGTAGCTCCAAATGACCTACACTGAGGTGGGTCATGGCCCCTGGGGTCCCCTATCTACGTCTCTCAGAGATATCCATGTCTCGAAAATGTGAAAAATACGGGTCAGCCCTGATGCTGGTTAAAATTCAGAGTGAAGAATTCCCATTTTGAGGGAATTATTTATAGCATTCAGTCTGGAGCCGTGGCATTCTGTTCCCCTGGTCATTTTCCCAGATATTTGCAGTAATTGAATCTTAACCTCCCTTTGTTCACCTTAGGGTCTTCGTTCCTCTCCTCCACAGACTTTCAAGTGCACATTCAGAGCACTTCAGAGTAATATTCACCTTAAAGTGAAGTGTTGATTTGGCTCATGCTGGGTGTAATGTTCCTGTAGTGGAAGGAAAAATTGAGTGAACTTGTGTCATCTAAAAGATAATGTTGAATATATGATATGCTGATACATTGAATCCAGTCCCAGGTCTTTGATCACTCAGGGTTTTGGAAGGATTCCAATTACTGTCCTCCAAGGAAGATCTGCATTGGCAATAACACCTTGAGTGCTGCTTTGGTTTCAAGCAGCTGGAGGAAACTCAGATGAAAACCCATCCTGGGTCAATATCCTCCATCCCAGTCTGGCTGGATATCTCTGTCTTGTGCATCTCAACAACCTCTCATGAATCTCAGAACTTTCCTGAGACAGAAAAGTGCTTTTAGCCTCATCTTAAAGATGAGTAAGGGGCAATGAAGGATTGAAAATCAGACGCTCAAAACCAGTCTATCTGGAAACCCATCTGCCTCTGAAACCAGCATGAATTAGAATTCATCTCAGTCTAAGCCACATCCCTGTGGTCAGTGAGGAAGTCTGAGGCAGAATGAGAAATTAAAGCAAGCTCTTTCCACGTCTTGGCAGGTGGACTAATCACTGAGCATCCTTCTGTAGATATCTTAAACTGGGCCAAACAAGTCTAAAGTGCTGTGAGTCAGACGTTTCTGGCCACATTAGCCAGTACCTTTCCAGCCACGATAAAACACATCTATTACCCACATGGCAAAAAACTACAATCAACAATTATCTCTTTTTTCCCCTGAATGGCAATTCCTCTAAATGGCAATTGTGTCAGTTATTACTGTAGTGTGAACAATGGATCTGTTTTCTAAAATGGTCTAGGATATGTAAGAGTGGGTTAGACTTACCCAAAATACATTAAAAGGGCTGTGAGACTTGCTGTGGGGGGGTTGTGCCCTCTCGTGATTGTGTAAAGTTGCCACAAGAGAGGGGAATGGCACTGGGGCATGAGGGGATAGTGCTGAGTACTGCAAAGTGTGTGTTCAAGGATGGAAGAAAAAAATTGGGAGGTGAAATCTGAGATAAAGACAGTGTCCTGCACCTGTTTGCAGTTTTGTTCTGCTTCTGGCAACGCTTTCCTGTCTAAGCTGCTTTTCATAGAATAACTATTTTGAAGAAAACAAAGTTTTAGCAAGAAGTTTGTTTTCTGCCAAGGCTCCTTCATATTTTAATTGAATGCTTATGGAATATTTCAATTTTGGGATGCCACTGCCATGGCCAATGGGGTTTTCAGTTTGACTGTGTTACAATTCCATTGCCATCCCTGACCTGCCTGTTCATCTCCTCCCAGGATGTTTAATGCTTGAAATCGATGACCTTGAAAGTCTTGTCCAGCCTAAATGATTTTATAATTCTGTGCACAGCAGCAACACAACACCCATAACAGGCAGACAGACATCATGATAAGGACCAGGAACATCAGTGAGGCAACCCAACATTTGCCACTGCAATTTTAGGAGTTTGAGGTTATTTCGCCTCTCGATTTTTTTTGTCACCAAAAGCTTGGGATGTTCTCAGAGGATAGAGAGGAAGGTATTTTCTAACCAGCTCTAACTCTTTATTCTGTACTACAAAACAGCTACAAGAAGGGAGGAGTGGCTTCAGGATTTAAGCATGTGGAGACCAACATGTACAACATCAAGCGTCTTCTTCACGTCAAGGGCAAGAAGCACGTGTCAGCCACAGAGGTGAGAAGCCCCTGCTCTTCTCATGGATCATTTCTCCTTCCCTCTCTTCCTACACTCATTTTTGAGCAAATTTTCCTGGTGGGTATCTCATCTCTGCTCAAGAACTTCTATTTCAGGACAGTTTTCAAGTCCTCACTTGAGGGTTTGGTGTTACCACAAGAGAAGCCACTGTGCTCAGTGCTGAGCGCCAGCAGAACGAGCAGTCACTCCAAACCCATTCTTACATCCCCAGGGACAGGTTTGACATGGCTATGACTTGTCACCTGCAGCTCTCCCTGCCCTCCCTGCTCTGCCAAACTCTCTCATTTCCCTGTGGCAGGTAGCACTCTCCTGGGACAGTTTCAATAAGGGAGATGTTTTCTTGCTGGACCTTGGTAAAGTGCTGATCCAGTGGAATGGACCCAGCTGCAGCATTGCTGAGAAATCCAGAGTGAGTACAGGCAAAAGCCACTTGGTTTAAGGTTTCATCTTTTTTTGGTGCCTAAGGGGAAATAAAAAAGAAAAGAAAAACTCAGTTGTTTTCACAGCTAAAATCTCAAGAGCAGCAACATGGAGATGATGTAAATAGTGACAAATTTTCTACTTGCCCATCTGCTGGTTTTAGAGGCCCATGAAATTGCTTTGTTCCAGTTCAGACCTGGCCTCAGGTGGCATTTCACAGGCAGCCAAGGGCACATTGTTACTTTCAGCCCCAGAAAGTCATTCAGCTCCCTCTGGAGCTCATCTCCATCCCCCTGTGCCCTGTTGTTTTCACAGCATAGGATTAGAAAGCCAGCAGCTCCAGGTTTAGCTTTAGTAACTACCCCAGGGTAGATTAATTTTAATTTTTTGTTTATAGCATCAACAGGGAATTCTGGCTTGGTCGGTATGAGACAAGCAGGAATACATTATCCAGGTGCTGATAGGTCAGATCTATAGCTCTGGAGGCACTTTGCAAAGGGATCATTATCCTTATTTTACTGATACAGGAACCAAGATACAGAGATAGAATAAAGCAAGATAGAGCAGTGGGCCATCAGCAAAGCTGATGCTGGTGGTCATTATAATATTAAAAGGCAGGTGGGTCTGCTCTGTGTGTGGTATCCCCTGATGAACTGGGAGAGGGGGTATCTCCACTGGGAGACGGGGATCTCCACAGGGAATGCCATTTTCAGGGCACAGTGGAGATCCTATGGATACTGAAGAAGACACAAAGCAATCCTCAGTGCAGGAGGGAGAGCAGGTTCACAGCTGCTGGGTTCATCTTGGGCCTCAAGCAGGTCATTCCCTATCTCTGATAAACAGGAATCTTTCAAAGCTATTGCAGTAAGAGTCATGGGAACAAAAAAATTCAGTGGAAGATGGAGATTTCAGCCTAATTAGCTGCTTGACATTTCACACTGCTTTTTTTTCACAGAAGACATCCATGTTTTTTTGAGCACTTGAATCATTTAAATGTAAAATGACACCGTGGGGTGGCCAGGGTCCTGCAGCTCTGCAGCATCCTGCCTCGGTGGCCTCAGCATGTGTTCATCTCTCCCCCAGACCACCCCATGAGACCTCTGGACCTGCTGGTGCACACTCACACACAGACAGTGCCTATTGTGGCTCCCATGTGCCTGTGCCCTGCGGGAACAGCATCAGCAGCGACTACAATTAGCAATATTTTCCTCTGAGTTAGTTAATAATCAGGCATTACAGACATATCTGCTTCCTTAATAGCTAAATTTGGAGGGCACTAGGAGCTTCAGAGAGCTGTGGTAATCTGGCTTGGGCTGTTGGTTCTCAGTCACTGCTTGGGGTCAGGGGCTGGCTGGGTTTGTGGTGTGTATCAGGACTTACCCTGCGGGTCCTTGTGCAGGGTCTGGCTCTGGCTCGGAGCATCAGGGACAGCGAGAGGGGTGGTCGTGCTCAGATTGGCATCATTGACAGCGAGAGAGACTCCCCAGACCTGATGCAGATCATGAGGATGGTGCTGGGCGAGAGGCGCGGGGAGCTCCACGACGCCATCCCCGACACCAAAGCAGACGAGCTGCAGAAAGCGAACGTCCGGCTCTACCAGTGAGTCCTGGGCTGTGCTCCAAACCCCATCCCTTCCCACAGAGGGCTCTGTGGTGTCTAACTCAGCTCCATGGCTCTGTCTTGCAGTGTCTATGAGAAGGACAATGACCTGGTGGTGCAGGAGATCGCCACCCGGCCCCTGACGCAGGATCTGCTCCAGCACGAGGTGAGACAAAACCAGAGTGGCCTTTATTGTGAGGAAAGGAGGCTGTAGCTCACTTTGTTTTCAGCTGAGCACCTGTTTCCTGAAAATTATCAGGCCTTCCATCTCTAGGAGAGCTTAGCCCTGCTGTTAGGTTAGGACAGCTTAGCCCTGCTACAGTCTCAGCAGCCGGAGGTAGGTGGTGTGTTGAAGCTGTTCCAAGAAGAGATGGCAAATTGATGCTCTCAGCCAAGGATTATATTAGCTTGGCAATCACAGTGAGGGAGAGCTGCATACCAGGAATAAATTCCAGATGGAATGAAGGCTTCTTAATACCTGATGTTCAGGGATAGCCTTCCCTCTGCTGACTCCAGAGCAAATAAATACTCTGCTCACGAAACCAAGGAGATTTGTTTTCGTGCCGTAGCAAGTGGCTGGTCTCATTGACCCACCCTGGAAGGAGATTTCCTGACAGACCCTCTCTGCAGAGTTTTTCAGAAAACAGAAGCTTTTCCTCTGACTAAAATCTGGCAGAGAATTGCTCATCCTTAATTCTCTGCAGTGCAGACCAGCCTATTCCAACGCAGCACTGTGCCGCAAGGCTCCCGCTCCCCTTTTCATCCTGATGTCAGCCTTGTTAAAATCTCAGCCTCCCTTTACAGACATATAAAGCCTTTTTTCTTCTTTCGTAGTTCAGTTTGAAAAAGGAGCAGCCTTTGGTCCCACTGTGCTTGGAGCACCAGCTCTCTGCAGTGGGGATGGGCTCAGCACACACCTCATCCCCTTTGGGTTTGGGATCCTGCTGCGTTCACAGCAATGCAACACCTTGAGCTCCAAATCAGGGATCTCAATGAGGACAAAATATTCATGCAGAAAATGTCTAACTTGGACCTTTCCTACTCCTTTAGTAGCAGATATGGGCATAAATGCAGGCAGCAGCAGGCTGGGGTTGATATTTCAGCATATACTTCTGGCCCCTTTTAGAGCTGGTGGTGTTTTGGTTTGAGAACACCTCCTATGAGGTAGTAATAGCCAGTTTTGAGCAATGCCTAAGAAAAATACAGGCTTTAACTAGCTACAATTATAAATCAGCAGCCTGGGCCAGGTGTGCCCACATCTGTGAGAAGCCCTGCCCTGTGGGCTTGGTGGTAGCTGTACTCCATTTAAAAACCATAAGAAATTCATTCTCTGTCACCTCTGATAATGGCTGCACCAGGGTTAGAGCTCTGCAAGGCAGAGAAATGAGCTGGATATACATCTAACCTAAATCTTCAAGAAGGATCCAACCTGATTAGGTTACAAATGGTGAGCTTTTCCTGCAAGAGCTTTTCACATCTGTTTTCTTCTGTTTCCTGTTTTTTTTGGTTTAACCTCAGGACTGCTACATTTTAGACCAAGGTGGCTTCAAAATTTATGTCTGGAGAGGAAAGGCCTCCAGCCCAGAAGAGAAAAAAGCAGCATTCACTCGAGCTGTGGTGAGTTGTAATAGAGTGCAAACAATGTTGTGGGTGGCTGATATGTGCTGATCTAGGTCTGACCACTAATTACAATTAAGTGTAGGTCCTGGGGAGCTGGCCTGTGTAATAACAGAGAGAGAAGTTAAATGTCTAGGGGAGGCAAAAATACAAAATTGTTAGTCATCAAATTGGGCTAGAACTAAGACCTGCCACTAAAACTAAGAACAAAAAATGGTTAAAGAAAATAAAGTATATATAAAGTATAAAGTGTTAAAGAAAATAAAGTATAGCCATAAGTGTGGTTACAGAAAATAAAGAAAATAATTTTCTACATGGTAAATAGTGAACTTCTGGAAACTGTTGGTTCAAGGGATGGTGGAGTCAGAGAGGATCAGCAGGGTCAAGATAGGATTAGACAAATTCATGGTCAAAAGATGCATAAACCAATAATAAAGGGGTGCTGGCATCCATGTGTTATTTTCTGTCAGAGCATTCCTCTCTTCCTCTCAGAAAAAATTAACATCAAGGGAGCCTGAGCAAGAAAGGTATTTGGTATTTTTTTACAAGTTGGCATGCTGGAAGTTGAGGCTATGAGGGAATTAGACATTTACATATGGGAAGACCATAAATGGCTTCATCTTCCATAAGATCTAATTAGGAGATACTGAACTTCAGTGGTGCCATCTTCAGTAAGGTCCTACCTGGGGACACCCAACTTCAATAGGATTGTACCTATTGTCTCGGAGAAGATAAGCTTAAAAAACTTTGTCTTAGAACTTATCTAACTGTTCTCTGTGCTCCTTTCAAGAGCTTGACTCAGGCTCATTTTAGTAGGCAATCATCTCTGCAAATTCTGGCCCTGAGCTACACATGTAGAACAAAAGATGTGTCTTTCTTTCAGTGTGGCAGGTGGGAGGGAGGGGAGGACCATCTGCTGTGCTTTTCCCTGAGGGCAGTGTGTGGCTGCAGTTTTTACAGCAGAAGTTGGATGCTCAGAGAGCAACAATCAGGCTCCTTCCCTGAACCACTGCTGCCAGCACTGCACCTTGGGTCATCCTGGAGCCTTCTGAGATAAGCACAGGAGCGGTTCCCAAAACTGAGCAGGGATTTTGGCATTGTGGCGGAGCACAGAACATTTTCTTCACACTCGTATTGTATCGAGCACCTCGCTGAAGTAGTCTTTTAACTCAATGGTAGTACTATTGCAAAGAAATAATATGGGTTCAGGGAAAAAAGTTAAAAAATAGTAATAAAGATTTGTGAGAGTTTAGTCCCTTCAGAATAGACTTCATGCTCTGGGGATGCTGAGCTGCCTCCACCCCTTCACTCCCATGCTCTCTACCAGGCAGGGCAGTCTTCCTGGCTTAGAGAGGGACAAAAAGTTTGCAGAAAAGAAGGGTAGGGTTCAGACCCCTAAAGACAGAAGTAAATATGGATACTACAGCAAGAGTCTTCAGTTACTTCTGATTAGTCAGAATTCAAATCTTGGACTGAACCCTGCCCTGTGTTCAGTGAGGGACACTCATTCTTCAAGCTGGTTCAGGTCCACACCCCTCTTCTCATGACTGTAAAAATCTCTCTAATGACCTTTCTGAACCCCACCAGGGTTTTATCCAAGCCAAAGGCTATCCTTCATCCACCAACATTGAGGTGATCAATGATGGAGCAGAGTCAGCCATGTTCAAACAGCTTTTCCAGAGGTGGACAGAAAAGAATGAAACACAAGGGCTGGGCAAGGTCTACACTACAGGCAAAATTGGTGAGCACATTGGTCCTGGGTTTGTCTTTCCTACCTGTGCTAAGCTATAGCTGAGGGAACATCATTCACATCAACTGTCTCCTGCCTTCAGGGTCTCAAAAATCTAATGTGCTTTCTATTTTCCATCTTCTTCAGTAGATGGAAAGGATTCATGAACTGAATGACATTCAGCTCTGCTGAATTTTCTTATATGAGGCAAATTGCCACTTACTTTAAATGTAAATGTTGTCAGAGAGTCACTCCCCTCTGAAGAATTGTATGCAAAATTTCCCACTTGCAGAACTTCTGAATTTCCTTTATAAAGGGCTAATGCTGAGCCTGATAAGGAGTTCTGCTTTCATTTACACTGGCATCCATCCAATCCCCTCCTGACGTCAGTGGAATGATGCTTTATTTACATTGGGTGTAAATGGTGTATTTATCACACTGCTGAAGGGAATATTACAATGCATTAACCTCAAAGACTAAACAATTCCAAAGAGAGAGAATTTGTTGATGAATGATGGGAAGGTGACAGAGATGCTGAACATCTCCATCAATAACAGCTTGAGAGCCACAAATCTCCTTCCCTTGCAAATTCTCTCTTTATTCTCCATCTCTGTTTCTCTCTGTGCTGTCTGTAAATACTCTCCTTGTTTATCATGAACTGGAGAAATGCAGGCATTTTATTTCTGAAATCAGCATTTTAAAAGGAGGGAAATATTTATGCCAAACCATCATAATAGATTTTGAGAAAAACTAAGAATTTTCTGTCAGAAGACTACTAATATTTTTACCAGCTAGCCATCACTGGAACATACTGTGTGGCCAATTCCAGCTTGCAACAGGTCCACACTGAAATGTGTGAGCTCTTGCAAATTCCAAAATCAGCGTTGGTTTACTGGGGGCAGGAGCGGCTCCTTGCAAGCCTGGGCTGGGTTTTACTTGCTGTACAACGGTGGTGTGTGAGGATGATGGCAAGGGTTTGTGTGTTGTCGTGCATTCACTGGGTTCTTGTTCCTTTTCTGCTGGCACTTGCAGCCAAGGTGGAGCAGGTGAAGTTTGACACCACCCAGCTCCACGCCAGACCTGAGCTCGCAGCTGAGCAGAGGATGGTCGATGATGCCTCTGGGGAGATCGAGGTGAGAGAGCTCCTTTGGCTGACAGAGGGTGCAATAATCAGCCTGTTTCCAAGCATTGCTTGGTTTGTTCAGCTTGGGGGAGACTGAGGATGGACCTCATGGAAGTTTACAGCTTCCTCAGGAGGGGCAGGCACTGCTCTCTTCCCTCTGGTGACCAGTGACGGGACCTGAGGGCACACCTGAAGCTTCGGTGGTGTGGTAGCCGAAGGGGTTGTGCTCTGTCCTCACCTTGACTCCACTGCTGCTCACCAGGATGTTTTGTTCCCCAGGTGTGGAGGATTGAGGACTTGCAAATGCAGCCGGTGGATCCCAAGACATACGGGCAGTTCTACGGGGGTGATTGCTACCTGGTCCTGTACACCTACCTGAGGTCAGGCAGACCCCACTACGTCCTCTATATGTGGCAGGTAGGTCAGAGCAGAGCAGAGGGAATTCTGCTGTGCCTGCTGTACAAGCCTAAAGCTGAAGGAAGAAATTGCACACAAAAATCCCAACCCAAGCACCCATAAGAACTCAGGTACCCTTTGTTCATCAGTTTCAAATATCCCAAGCTGTCCTTTGTAGGTAGCAGGGACACTGATCCCAAACTGGCATCAGACTGAGCAGCAGCAAAATCAGACAGAAAGACTTAAGGATGATGAGGCTTACAGTGTTGAGGTCAAACTTTGGAGTCAGATTGTCCATTAAAGCTTCAGTTCCTAGAGTTTTGTGGGTATATGAACATCTCTGCTTTCCTTTATAAAGTATATTTTCATGCAGAGAGAAGCTTCAAACATGGACCTCTAAAGTCTACAAAACCAGAATGCCGATGAAATTTAAATATCTGGAAGTTTTAACTCTGATCTCATGGTATTACACACTTGGGGATTGGCAGGTGTTGAATTGTGAAGAGATTTGTACCCTTGCTCTCATCACACTGTGTGTGTCACCTCTCTGTCCCCAGGGCCGCCACGCCTCCGTGGATGAAATCACTGCCTGTGCCCTCAATGCCATCGAGCTGGACAAGAAATACGGGGACGAGGCCGTGCAGGTGCGAGTGACAATGGGCAAGGAGCCCAGGCACTTCCTGGCCATCTTCAAGGGCAAGCTGGTCATCTACGAGGTAATGTGGCTTTGGGAGGTGGGAGCACCAACGATGGCTTGGCAGCTGCAGTGGAAATAGTCCAATAAAAATGGGCTGATACTCAGGAAAGGAGCCTGCCAGCTCTGCATGGGCTGGCAGAGGGGATATTTCTAGTACTCCTCAAACAATCTGAACACTGAGTAAACAGAGTCCTGGACTGACCCAACTCAACTGTCCACCCCTGAACTCCAGCAGTGGTGTGTGAGGTTCATTCCAGCTCTGTCCCAAAATATTTTGTCAAAATAAGGCAGTCATCCTGTGAATTACCAAAGCTGCTATCCAAAGAAGGTCCTTCAAAATATCCCACAGACATGATTGGAATTGTCCTTGCCTGAATTACCTCACATAACTGGCAACCCACTTCCCTTGCTGCCTTGACATCTGTGGTGGAGAAATTGCAAATGGCTGTGGGAGAGGGGGACTGCCCTCAGCTCTCAGTGTTGGTCCCACTATATGGTTTCCATGGCAGATGTTCAGTTAAGATGAGGACAGCTGGAAATCAGGGTACAGATGCCTTGCCCAGTTTGCATGGCAAATCCTCTACAGACACCAAGATCTGGTCACATGGATCTTGAGGATCCTGATGGGAGCTGGTCAGGACTCAGTAATCAGGGAGAAATGTGGGGGTTGTGCTACGTGGGTTTCATTCTAACCTGGAATCAGAAGATATTTGGATTTCCTCGCCTGCTCAATGCAGAACCATGGCTGATCATTGCAACAGTGAGCAGGTTGTGAGCCCAAAGCCTTCTCCAAATCAGTCAGACCCTGGATCTGTGTGTCCTCCTCACCTCCCAGTACCACCCTTCCCTCTCTGTCCTTGCAGGGCGGCACGAGCCGGGCTCAGAAAGCCACACCCGAGCCGGCGATCCGCCTCTTCCAGGTGAGGGGCACGGATGAGGTGAACACAAAGGCCACAGAGGTGCCAGCCCGAGCCTCCTCCCTCAACTCCAATGATGTCTTCCTGCTGACCACCAGCCAAGTCTGCTACCTGTGGTGTGGGAAGGTGAGTCTGCAGCGAGGCACCGGGAAGCAGCCAAAGGAAGCTGAAATTGCTGAATGGCTTCAGTGTCCTGACTCTTCTGGGTCATGGAGGTGAATCCTTGGGCAGGTGTCCCATTAATTGAATGGAGAAACGGCCTCAAGTTGTGCCAGGAGAGCTTAATACTAGATATTAGGAAAAGTTTCTTCACAGAAAGAGATGTCAAGCACTGGAAGAGGCTGCTCAGGGCAATGGCAAAGCCAAAAGTATTCAAAAAATACATGGATGTGGCACTTGGTGACACGATTTAGTGGTGCTGGGCTGATGGTCGGACTTCATGATCTTAAAAGTCTTTATCAACCTTAATGATTCAATGACGGTGTGAGCAAAGTGCTGCCAGGAAAGGCTCTGTCTGTGAAGGGTCAGCAGTAACAGCCCTCTCTTCTGGGGTTCTGTTCTGGGGTTCACCTCACCTCATTGCAGGTGTTCATACAGCTTTTGGATGAATAAATCATCCCAGATTTTCCAGCTGTAGGAAATCAGCCAGGATGAGAGCAAACTCATTTATCTTGTTTCAACTGTGTGTCAGGATGAGATGGTAGACCAAACCAAAGCAGAGAACTTCTGGATGACCCATCCCTGGAAGTTTTCAAAGCCATGTTAGATGTGGCTTGGAGCATCCTGTTCAAGTGGAAGGTGATCCTGATGATCTTTAAAGTCCCTCCTAGCCCAAATCATTCTGTCATGCTCTGAGTTTTGCTCTAGGTGCCATTGGCTGCACTAAATATCCCTTCAAGGACTAGAAATGGATTCTGAGTGATCAGCTCGAGAGCATTCAAGCAGGTCTGAAGCTCTCCAGAGGACCAAGCCAGCTTTTCCCGAAGGATAAGTCTTGCCAGTCCGCCCCTAACTGCACCTCAATCTTTTATCCTGAACACAGGGATGCAGCGGAGATGAGCGGGAGATGGCAAAAATGGTGGCTGACATCGTTTCCAGAAGGGACAAGCACACCATTCTGGAAGGACAGGAGCCAGCAGAGTTCTGGGAAGCTCTGGGAGGCAAAGCACCTTATGCCAATGAAAAGAGGTAATAGTAACCTGCTTGTTCCTTTGGGCCTGACCAGGGGACATTAAGCAAGGGATAAAACTTTTCAGGAAAGTGCATACTTTGGTGCTGTGTCTTCAATAAAGGGAGCATGAGGCCACAATATCACCAAGACCTTGGTCAGAAACCACACCAAGGTGTTTCTTTCCTGGCTTTTGGGCCTGGAGTTCTCCAGATGTGGGAGCTACAGGTCCAAAGCCTGCAGACAAGGGTGTGCTACATCCTTTCTCCCCAGTAAACCTATCCCATATTTCGTCCTGAGGGCTGCAGGAACCACCATTTCCAGACATTATTAGCAGCAGCCCCAGAAAAATCAGGAGACTAGATCTGCTTTTGACAAACATGGATTTCTCCAGCCCTCCAGGCCGGTGATGGTTTCCTTTGCAAAAAAGGTGATCTGGTGAGGCTTTCACCTGACATCAGTCTCATTGCCACAATGAGGAAAGGGTTCTGCTTTTGCCTTTTGGGGTGGAGAAAAAAATTACCTGTGAAAATCATTTAAAATGGTCTGAGAATCCCATGATACCTGACACTGCTGACTTTCAGGCCTTCAGATGAGTGTGTTGCCATGTTCTACTTTTTCCTTCAAAGCCACAACAAATAGCTTCAGGGCCTTGCAGTGAGCCAGGAGGGAAAGATTTCTATCTTCCTTTCTTTTTCCTCCCCTGCCATGCATGAGGCAGGTTCCAGGAGCAGATCACACACTACCAGCCTCGCCTCTTTGAGTGCTCCAACCAGACAGGTCGGTTCATCATGACGGAGGTGGTTGGGTTCTGCCAGGAGGACCTGGATGAAGATGATGTCATGCTGCTGGACACATGGGAAGAGGTCAGCAAAAGCCTCCTCCCCTTCTCCTCTGACATATTTTCAAGCTGGTTATGGCTTTAGTTGGTGTTTATTGAGTTGGATCTCGGCCCATGACTGGGTTCAGCTACCTAGAAACGTTCAAGAGCTGTTACCTGAAATATTTATGCTCCATGCCTGTCTCAAAAGAAAAATCTTCCTTGGCTGGGGGTAAATGGGGGCTCAGAATCACAGTGGACTACTGGGAAAACACATTTCCAATCTTATCTCTGCTCCCACTGGCAGGGGAGAGCAAACAGCTGTGTCTGCACAGGTTCTATTTCCTCTCTGGCCTTCAACACCTTCTCCCCATGCAGATTTTCCTCTGGGTTGGCAAAGCCTCCAATGCACAGGAGAGGAGTGAGGCAATTGCCTCAGCTAAGGAATATCTCAAGACCCATCCAGCTGGGAGGGACTTGGCAACTCCCATCATCCTGGTGAAACAGGGCTACGAACCCCTCAACTTCACAGGATGGTTCAACGCTTGGGACCCCTACAAATGGAGTGTAAGTTGCTGGAAAAGCCCTGTGGTGTTCTCAGTGGTGCCTGGAGGGTGCTGTTTTCAGTGAATATAGGATGCATGGAGTGGAACCTCACTAGGACATGTCCTGAGCTTCACAAAATCATGGAATGGCTTGGGTTGGAAGGGACCTTAAAGATCATCCAGCTTGAACCCCCTGCCATGTGCAGGGACATGAGTTCCTGGTGCTGTCTGAGCAGCTTCTGCTCCTTCACCAATAAAAAGTACCTGTGTGGTGAAACTGAGGCTTTTGCAAATGTGCTTGAATTCACAATATTAATATCTTTATAAATATTAGGTTCCAAATCAAGTTTTTGATTTCAGCCAAAAAGAGGTGGTAACTCTGGGTAGTAAAGTCAAGTTCAGAGGGAAAACAGACCCACCCACATCATAAAGGAAAAAAAACAAACAAAAAACCAAACCAAACCAAATGAAGTTCATTGTTGAAAATGCAGCCACAGAGGCAAATTTATGACCCAGCTTTAAGGGCAATCTGTGGTGAAATGAAAGATGTGAGCAGACAGGTCCTGTGTTCAGGTTTGTGGAAAGCCCATCAGAGCCCAGGAGCTCCTGAGCGAGGTCACCCTTGGTCCCTGCACACCAGCCTTCTAAAGGAGAGTTACAAATACCAGCTCCTCCCTATATAGAAACAGAAACCTGCCCCAGGAGATGACTGGGAAAGAAAAATTTATTTCTCCCATCTTTCCCCAGGACTTCACACTGCAGGAAAACTCTTACAGAGATATTTCATTTCCTGTATCTGGGTTTGCATTGTCTTTCTTCCCAACCCATGTGGTGGTGGATCCAGTCTTGACAGCTGGATCTGGAGAGATAAGACAGCAACTCCCAGTGACCCTTAAAAATATGTTGATGTTTAGAACAAAGGTCAAAACTTGTGGGATTGTTTTATTTTTTTTTTTCCCAAGGAACTGCTGAAAAACAAGGATACAGCTCATAAAATATGTGCCTCTAAAAATATCCCCTGTAGGCAGCTTCAGCAACTACAGACAAGCCATCCAAACTGTTGACATCCCAGAAACATCTGGTGTGTGTTCTTTGCTCAGTTTTGGGTCTAAATCTGTTTTCTCTGCAGTCCATGTGTTTACGTTGCTTGCTCTTGTTGGGAAACTTGGTTGGGTGATTCTGTTAAGAACTGACATCTCCTGGCTGCTTAGGAAAACACAGTCATGAGCTGTGCCAATTTATCTAGCATATTCCTTTTTTTTTTAATAGAAAATAAGAGGTATCTCATAATACATGACACCTAATTACAAGAAGTCAGGACTTGAGGCTTTGAAAAAATATGTTGTTTTAGCTAAATTAATCAGGAAAGTTGGAAAAAAGGAATATTATTTCAGGCACTGCAAGATTCATCAAAAATGTAAAAGATTTAAATCCGGCAGTACATATTATATCTCTTCATTTGGCTTCTGCTCTAAAGTCTTTAGATTTCCTAGTTTCACCTGTTATTGTACAACTACAAAGGTTGAATTGGCTTTTTTTGTTTGTTTTTTTTCTTTGTTTTCAAGTGAAAGCTCAGATTCTGGAAGTCTTGTGATTACAGGGGCTGAGGTTTGCAGGAGCTGCCACATCAGTGTCCATCACTGGGCTTTAAAATTCATGATCTCCTGACCCAGGAGTGTGGATTTAAGACCCAGGAGTGTGGATTTAAGACCCAGGAGTGTGGGTCAGAGAGCAGGAGTGTGGGCTAAAGGCAGCCCATGGCTCTCACAACTCTCTCTTTCCCCTTAGGATGGCAAGTCCTACGAGGAAATGAAGAACAGCTTGGGAGACGTGTCAGCCATATCCGAGATCAAAGTGGTGAGTTGTGTCTTGGCCATGCAAGTAGGAAACACCTGGGTTCACACACCACCACATCCCCCAGCCTGTTTGCACCAAGGAGGGGACACCAGGATCAGGGCAGGGGTGGGAACTCAGGCTGCCAGCATCAGAGCTGTGCTCCTCTGTGGGAAGCAGAGGGAGATGTGATAAATTACCCATAAATACACCCAGACCTCCTGGGCCTTTGCCAGTTCTGGCCAGAGACATCTGTGAGCAGGACATTGTCCAGCTGCTCTAATGCAGAACAAATTCAGGTGTGGGCAGCTCTAAGAGGGTGCAGTTAAGTGTTCTGTGAATAGTTTACAGTGGTGGAGCCCTTGAGACCTCAGACAATGGTCCCCTGGTCGAGAAGGGCACAGCCCAGTGGGGGATCCTCCAAAGTAAATGAGGTCCCCACAGTCCCAAATGCCATTGCCACACGGGTCAGTTCTGCCCTGGGCAGGGTCAGGATGAAGGCTGGAAGGAAGTGGCAGGTTTGGATGAGGACAGATGGCTCATCAGGGAGGGATGTGCAGGTAATTTAGATGCTTTAGACATGGTAGACATCTAACCACACCTTCTGTCGTCCCACATGTGCCTTCCCCTGATGTTATCTTGAGAAGAATGAGACTGCTGTAAGTATCCTCAGTTCTTTGCAAGAGCTCTCATTAGTGTGTGCTTTTAGCAGTCCTAACACCAAGGTGTAGCATTTACAGAGGCACTGCACTAACGCTTTAGTTGGGACTTTTCCCCTTGCTGCTTTGGAGCTACAGATATTCTGTGCCAGATCAGTCCCCCACAAACCCAGCAGAAAGATCCTGGGATCATCCCCAGCTTGCTCTGCCAGAGCATCTCATCATGACGTGTTTCCCCCCATTTGGCAGGACCTGAACAACCTCAGCCTGAACAAGAGAACCCTCAGCACAGCCAGCCTGGATGGTTCAGGTACAGCAAATGCCTCCTCAGAGTACAAATCCCACTTCAGCCACGGTGACAGCAACAGCTACAGCAACAGCAACAACTACAACAGCAACAGCCACAGCAGCCCTGCCCTGGTGCCCAACGGGGAGGGGATTTACTCCCGAGAGGTGCTGATGCACAGGACGGTGGATGAACTTCCTGAAGGCGTGGATCCCACTAAAAAAGAGGTGACAGCATTGCTGGTTTGATTTCTAACTGAACCTGGAACTGGCTAAAAGTGTCCTTTAGACTACCAAGCCCTGGTCAGACTCAGGGGACTGAGACTGGCAGGACACACAGGTGTTACCAAAAGCAGGAGCTTCGTGTGAGGAAGTTCATAGAGCCATGGAATGGGCTGAATTGGAAGGGACCTTCAAGATCCTCTAGTTCCAGCCCCCTGTTGTGGACAGGGACACCTTGTGGTGGTTTTAACCTAGCTGAAGTAATTATGGGGTTTCTATGGCAGGAAAAAAAGAAGAATTTTAAGTAGTAATTTCTAAAAAATATTTTATTCTGGTAGAATTGTTTCGCTCTGCCTCCCTTCCTCAGAGGGACGGGGGGACATGGTGACACAGCTGAGAACAAAGCCAGAATTTGCATTTTACTTGAGCTGTAGGTGAATGTTTTCATTTGAGACTCCTCCCAGAAGAGATGGTTTGGGTTTTTTTAATTGCCATAAAGCTTGTGTTTCAGCAATTTTCAATTTCAGAAGAAATTACACATCCCAGATTTCCAATCAGCCCAGGGATTTTGGCAGTGTCTGCAGCTGAATCCAAGCAAGCTGATGAGGGGGATAGAAGATTGATTCCCTCTACTCCCTGTATTCATTGTTTGACCAATGTCTCGCCCAAAAGATCTGGCAAAGGCCAACACCCATAGCCAGAGTCACGATCCAGCTGGGCTCCACATGGGTTCTCCTACCCAAAATTCCAGGAAAAACTCATTCCCATTCCCACAGGGCCTTTGTCAGTATCCCTGATGAGCTTCTGCAAACCTTTCCAGCAATGGGAGTGAACATTTCCAGTGAATATTTTAGGGGAGGGGACTGAGAGAGGGGGAGATGCTTTCACTGTGAATCGCTGCCTAAGGAACCACCCAAAACTCTGGCCATCAGAGCTTCCCTGGGGGACCATAAATTTTCCTGGCCACAGTATCATCAGCAGGGACTAAATTCCAGCCAGAGCATGCTATCTCCTCAAAACTGGAACATCTCTTTGGGCTGGTGGGCTTTTATTCCCCTGGTGCTTTGGGAAGCTGGGATGTCCCATTTCCCACCATGAGGACAGGAAGCTGCTGGTCTGGAGTCAGAGGTCAGCACTGGCACGGTGGGGAGGGGATGCAGCCATGGGAGTGTCCCAGGCTCTACGAAAGCCAGAGCTGACCTGTCCTTTTTCTTTCTTCGCTGCAGTGCTATCTCTCTGATGCTGATTTCCATGATATCTTTGGGAAGTCCAAGGATGAGTTCTACCAGATGCCCAAATGGAAGCAGCAGAACGAGAAGAAACAATTTGGACTCTTCTGAGACTGCAGAGGGCATCTGATGACTCTGGGACCAACCCCTGCTCCCTTAGAAGCTGCAGGAAAGAAGTGCAGGCATTTGCTCAATGATCCCAACCCAGCACCCCAGTCCAGCGCAGTTATTCCAGCAGCCGCTCTTCAGGGGATGGCTCCTTTCCCCCTGCAAACCCAGAACCCCCAGAGGCAAAACCTTTCACAGGAACAGCTTGACAGGATATTTTTGCCTCCTTCTGACACTTTATTGCTGATAGCCATGAAGACAAGTGTGTGCCACGCAACTTCACTGTAGCCTCAACTTTCCTCTTCCTTTTGCAAATTGCCACATGCACAAGGCCATGATCTTTCTTCATTTGTAGAAGTTAAAAGTTAGTCAAGACAAAGGCCATCTGTAGCTGCTGTGTAAATTCTGGGTGGGAAGAGGAGGGGGAAGCCCTAAGAGGATGGAGGGGGAGCCTTATGGTCAGGAGAAAGGTAATGGAGTAGCCAGATGCTTGATGGGGTAGTCTGTGGAATGACAGCAGACAGTTCTGCCCCTTCTCACCTTGTAGAAAAACTACTCACCAAAGAACAGCAACCAGTTCCAGATTAGCATTCATAGCCCAGGGCAGCTAAAACACGTGAGAACCTGGTTTGGGGGAAAAAAGCACTTATGAGCATATTTATTAGCTGATCTGTCTCAAGACAATGATTGAAAAATCAGGCCAGACACAAATGTCGATTTTTGGCTGCCAGACAAGACTCTGTCTACTTTTTTTCCTCATTCAGACAGCATCTGCAATATCACCTGGCCTCCTTGACCACAGCCAGGTGAATGTCAGAGTCCACCTGCCCACAGACCAGAGGCTTGAGGAAGCCAGGAGGGGTTTGGGTATGACCTGAGGCAGAGGGTGTCCTACTGAAGCTTTTATCAGTGCTCCATCCCTGTGATGTCCGTGGGGCTGAGAGTGCTGGTTCCACACTATGGGATCAGTCTGACTTGGGAGAGCAGTGGGAGATGTCAGCAGTGATTACAGGATGGAACTGTAAACTAAAGGAAGAAACACCACCTTAAAAACTCAGACTATGTGGGTTTGCAGCATTACTCCATTTCCAACCTGATCAGTGATTCCAAATAAACATCCAGCAGCAGCAGCAGCAGCACTGGAAGTGTCCTTGATCAGCATGGGGGGTAGGATGGCAGCAGATAAAAGCTCTGCAGGGCCACAGATCCTTCAAACACCTGGTCATCAATGGAATTTTGGATTTTTTTATTTTTTTTTTTAAAAAAAGAACAAACTGAGGAGGTGGGGCCCCTTCTGTTCTGTTCTGTTCCACGTAGCTTGGGCCATTTGTCGCACCATGCCCATGTACCCTCCTCCTGAAGCCCCCACTGCCAGTGAGCAGCAGTACCTGGCAGCTCAGCAGTTGTCCTGACTGCCCAGCCTGGCTGCAGGGATGTGGGCATGGAGCTGGGGACAGCTCCAGGCTGTTGATTGAGGGACAAAGAGCTCTCACTCAACATCCAGGATCACATCATTGTGCTGAAGTGTCCCCATCTGTCTGGGCTGGAGCAAGGACCTCCAGGTGATGGGGTCTTCTGGATAGAACCTTGTGTTTAAGAATTGGTAGTTAAATAAACCCCAACCCCATTGTTACATCTCTGTTCCTACCATCACTTCATTCCATTTCTGCTTGAGGGTCCAGCCCAAAACCCACTGGAACCCCCTGTGCAGAGTAAGTGAAGTGTCAAGCAGAGACACGAATCAGCTGAATTACCTGTGTGATTGCTCCTGTTGTGCTCATGTGAGTTGCAATCAGTGCACAATGGCCATGTTTCTGTTGGCTCTGCTGGAATCAGCAATATTTGCCTTGCCTCGCTGAGGAGTGCTGCTGCCAGCTCCCAAATTCATGAATTGCATGTGCTGCTCAGTAAGATGCAGGAATGCCACCTACCTGTGAGCCTAACGTGCTTCACACAATCAAATGAAGACCAGCCAAATTACAGTCAGATTACACAGATTAGGCCAGTTTGCTATGAATTGCTGTAATTCCTGTGGCCACCACACACACCAACACGAGTGGAGCGCTCCTGACAGCACTCAGGGACCAGCCTGGGATTTCACAGACCATGGAGCCTTCTGATATCTGGGCCTGATGGAAACTGCTGCTGCACTCCTCTCATGGGAGAGCTGCTTTTACTCCCCACCTCTGATTTCCAAAGGAAAGATCCTCTCCCACCTCCTCCCTCTGGTGCCTTTTGCTGTGATTGTCGGTGGCCATGTCCTCTTTCTGCTGCTCTTTTCCCCAGACCTCTTCCCTCCAGTGGGGCTCCAGCATATCCTAATTGTTTCAGAGATGAGCTCACTTGATAACAACATGGACCACATCCCTTCCTTTGGGAAGAGAGGAGACCTTGCAGCATTGTCATCATGCTCTGCCCATCCCATCTCAGCTCCTTTCCCACCTGGCTATAGTAGTCTTCCCCAGCTATTCCTACCTGATAAGGGATGTTTTTTCCTCCCATGAATCTTGCCTACCTTTAAGTCCAAAACAGGCAGAGGAAAACCTGGCCTCTCTGAGAAATCCATCCAAGCCCACCCTGGCCACCTGGTCCCACTCACTTCTCTAGTGCTGGCCACAGCAGACAGGTGAGGGCTTTAGCTCAATAATCCAAATAAATCAAATCCTGCCATACAAAAAATGCAAGTAGTATGTTCACAGCCAACCCAGCAGGCTGATCTGACTTCACAGAGGAACAGAATCACAGAATGGTTTGCACTGGGAGGGACCTTAAAGATCATCCAGTTCCAGCCCCCTGCCACAGACAGGGACACCTCCCACCAGCCCAGGTTGCTCAGAGCCCCAGCCAAAGTGGCCTTGAACATTCCCAGTGATGGGGCATCCTCAGCTTCTCTGGGAAACCTCTTCCTTTGCCTCACTGGTCTCACAGGGAAGAATTTCTTTCTAACTCACCCCACAAGAGCTGGTGCTGATACAAGCGAGGGGGCAGGAGCACTTGTTACCACCTTCACCTATGCTTTTCATCCTAAAACAAAGTGCTGAGAGCACACTGGGAGCAGGGACCAAACTCAGGCTGTCCCTGGGTGGGAGTCCAGGATGTTCCATCCTTGGCCTCCAAATGTGTCTCCAAGAACGTGCCCCATCCCAGAGGTGACCTGGGAGAGCCCTTGTCACTGCAGGGCCCCCTGCTCTGCCTCACTGGCCACTCTTGAGCTCTTCCATCTGGCTGGTTGTTAATGCAATATCAGCCTTTGAGAGTTGGGTTTAAGTCACATTTAATCTGGCAATGGTTTACAACATCACACAGTATTGTAGTCAAGAGGAAAAATCAACGTGTCCAGCAATGTTTACTGCAGCATAACAAACTCCAGGGAGGACTAAAAGAAACCCAGTTTTGCAGTGGGCCCAAGAATCACTAAATCCAGGCTATTTTGGACTAAAAAAATAAATGCATATCTTTAAAAGGACATTAACATTTTTGGTATCAGCCCCCCATCTTCACCACCAGGAATCAAAACTCCCAGGAAGAATTTAAGAAATTTAGCAGTCTAGCTCCAAATTCACATATGTTGCATTCAAGTAGGACAAAGAGGCAAACAGTGAAGTAATTAAACACTTCCAGATTTTTTTTTAAACTTTTAATAGTCTAACATACTGTTAGTAACACAGTTGGCACTTCAAAATATATATTATTTTATTTCAACAATATTCCCTTAACTCTGTAGTTCTACTTGAAGACAAATCACTCGTTGACATAAATACTGTGTTGTTTTCAAAACACTCTTGTGCTGGGTTACCTGTACAGTGCAACTGGGACCTGCTAGCACTTACAACATCTACTTCCTCTCTGTTAAAAAATAGCATTTTTCTGTAAAACACAAAATTTTACTGTATTAAAAAAAAAAAAAAAAAGACAAAAAGAAAAGCCCTGCTGGCAGTTGAGCATGTTTCCACTGTCTTTGGCAAAAGACCTTCTCTGAGGTCCCTTTGAGTGGGTTTCACTTTGGGTCAGAGGGAAATCTGCTGTTGGGCAGCTTCTTTCTCCTTCACAGGATGAGAGCCAGGCTTTGAATGCAAAGTGGCCTGGCTGAGAGCCAGGCACACAGGCAGAGTAGTGCTCATGTATTTTTTATTACAACACAAAAGGAAACTCGGGTTACATAACACGGGGCTTTGTAGTGCAGCTTTCTTTTTTAATCTGTAACAGAAAGGAGGGGAATTGTGTCCCCATTTAGGACTTCACATGGTGAAAGATGGCTGACACCTGCAGTTGCAAGAAGTCAGCTGGCACCTGGCCACTGATTGCAGTGCTGAGGGAGACTTTTCCTTGCACAGATGTTGGGTGCTTTGCCCAGTTGCCCGAAGGAGCCCAACCCAAGAGCTGTACTTCACTAAAAATGGGTCCCTATCCTCTCGCTAAAAGCAACATTTAAAAAAAAATAATCGAAATAAAGTGAACTAAAACCACAGCTGGATTGGTCAGACAGGTACAAAAGGATTCATCTCAACAGCAGCATTAGGATGTTTCCAGCACGCAGCAGGGAGAAGGTCGATGGCTGTTTCACATCGGGGGTCCTACGGAGCACCGAGTGCTGCTCCGGGGAAGGTGCTGGGGACTGACCCTGGCACTGGCAGGGTTCACACACTGAATTCCTCCCAGGTCTGTACAGAGGCTCACTGTGGCCTGGAGGAACCAGGCTGCTAATCACAGTCCTGGATATTGATGTAGACAAAGAGGGTGGAGGAGGAGTACGGGTCTCCATTCTTGGTCAGGAGATGGATGTGGCGATAACCTGGAAGCAGAGACACAGATGGAAAATGGCCTTTAGTCCAGTTGGAAAAGCAGTCACTGATGTTTGCCAGGACCCTGCACAAACATCTCCCTGTCTCAGAGCATTTTGTTCCCAGTTCCCCACAGGATCCTGAGCAGGCTGGTCCCAGAGGCACAACTCTTACCTTGGGCAACACAACGTGCCCAAGGCCTCTGGTGACAAGGGGGGCCCTCCCCTAGAGACAGTGTTAACAGCTGCCCAAAAAATCCACTCTGACCTGAGCTGTGATGGATCTGGACCACTCCACCAGGACACTGGAGCTTCTCAAAGGGCTCAGTGGCTGTGAGGAGCAGGCAGCAGGGCCTTACCTTGCTTCAGACTCGTGAAGGGGAGGGTGTACTGCCCAATGAAGTCATTCTTGGTCGACATGTCAAAGTCTTCCACCACAAACCGGACCAGGGCAAGTGCAGGGATCTCTATATCAAATGTAAACTCTTCATCCCAGTTTGGGTTAAAGCCTGGGGAACACAGACAAGGATGGAAGTCAGAGATGTCAGCATTAAAAATGGTGGTCTGAGGTGTTTGCAAATGATGTTTTCCTGACTGTCAACCCCATCTGACCTAGGCCAAGGCTCTCAGGAGGTGCCAAGAGCCTGGTTCCCAGCTTTGAAACTGTGATTTGCTATCTGGAATTAATAAATCCTTCAGTTTGGGCCATTCACTGCAGACCTTGGTCCTAGAAATGACTGAGGAGCAGGAGAGGAACTCAGCTCTGCTCCACAGGCTCTTGCTGGATGGCACATGGATGTCTCTGGCTGCCATTGGACCAGATACAAATTTTTATAGCCCTAAAACAAGGGAGGAGAGAGAAGCAAGCTGTGATTTTGTGTTGAGACAGCCTTCTGGGGACTTAAGCCTCTCCAACTGCTTGAGATACATCCATCTAAGCACCATTCTGTGTCTTGCCTGTCTGCAAGAAAAGTTAATGAGGGGTGTCTGATTACAAAAGGCATCATCAAGTCTGGATAAGGGTCATGTGGTTCAGAATCACAAAGCAAACAAAACTGAGACCGACATAGATGAAATGTAGAGCAAGCTCAGTGCCCCCTCTCCAGGCCATGGCAGGTGCAGTGTCAGTAAACCACCCCCCAGAAGCAAACAGGAGAGTTTCCTGTTGGAAACCCTACTGCCTGTGCAGAGCAGAGACCAGGGACAGCAAAATGTCACCTGGAGCCTGCTGGTCATGCAGGGTTTGTGAGTGATTCTGCAGGAGACAGAGATCTTACATCTGGCCTGTGGTGTCTTTATTGCTTGATTTGCTTTCCACAAGGCAGCACCTATCATTCCAGCATCATTCCAGTATTGTTCCAGCTAGAGAAGGGCTGGCCATGGGGCTGGGAGTGCTCAGCAGCCCTGAGGAACAGGTCTGAAATGTTCCCAACACAACTTTCACTTGACAGGCTGTAAAAATTATTGTAGGTGACGGAAATGGCCATGAGCTTTAGGAGCCAGGCCAGATTTACTCAAACAGGAAAGAGGAAAAGGGAAACATTGTTAGCAGGCAGGAAAATATGCACCAGCTTTCCAGTGCTTGGCTCTTACTCCACACAGAAAAGCAGAGTGTGTGTTTGTGCAGAAGGCTGTAATATTCAAACCCTCAGTGCACAGGGGGAAGTCACAGCCATGTCTGACTGGTAAGGAATGCTCCTCCAACTTCTGAGATATTCAAAATTCATCTGGACAATATCCTGAGCAGCTTGAGTAAACTTTGTATGGCCCTACTTTAGGCAGAGGCTGGAACAGACACCTCTGAAGTTCCTTGCAACATCAATCTTTTGTGAGTTTCTGACAATCAGCCCCACAAGAAGTGTTCTCTGGGAAGATCCTGGTGAGAACCCCTGCACACCAGGTCAAATCCAACTGCATGGAGGTAAAGAGCACTTCCAAAGCTGTAGCTCAACAAATCCGGCAGCCAGCCCCAAACAACTCATGTGGCTGATGTTGTTTTATAGGGAATTTTTGTCTCCAAAAAATAGAAGAACACCTCATGTATCCAGGGCAGGACTGGGTGCCCTGGGCAGGTCTGCCCACAGGGCAGCAGTCTTCCCAAGGAACAGAAAAGGTTCCTGCATGTGGGAGCAGAGCTTGGAGGAAACCCCCTCACCGTTGTTTTCGATGACTTTGGTCTGCTTCTTGTTGTTGTCCTGCTGGACACCGTGGATCTCTATCGTTACCTTGGGATCCACAATGGAGTTTTTGCTTTTGTTCACCTTTGGCAGCTGCTGACCAGAGATTATCTGTGGAGGAAACAGGGGAAGAGGTCAGGACAACACCAGGAGAGGGGGCTCCCTGGAAGATTCCCTCTCCTTCCCCAGGAGTGCAGGATCTGCTGAGAGAGGCTGGTGCTGCCCTTTCAGAGCTGGTGCTGTGACATCCTTCAGAGGAAGCTGTCATGAGCTAAAGCACCTAAGGAACCTTGCTCCAGCCCAGCCAGCTGGCTTTGGGACAGGCAGCTTTTCTGACTGTCCCCACAGTGCTCAGCTGGGCACACCAGAGGTGACTGCTGATGTCTGCCTGCAGGGTTCTGGAACCACAGCAGATGTTGTCATTAACCTATTGCCCAACATGAAACATGTGAGCAGATCCCTGGAGGATCCAAGTCCAAGAGAGCCCCCAGACATGGGAATTCAGTAGGGTTAGGATAACACTGAAGGTAGGACCAGGAGAAGGAGAAGGTACAACCTACACACCCCCCAAAAAAGTGGATGTTACTGAGATGTTTTCAGACTTCTATTCTTACTTTAAGCAGGAGCTTCTTCTTTGTTCCCCATGTTCCTTCTGTGATGGATTTTGGATTGAATTTGGTTTGTTCATCCCGGAGGAATTCCGGCTTTAAGACATACCCAGAAAACCCATTGTCCTGGAACCGACCCTGGTACACATCCATTTCTGTGCCTGCTGTCTGGAAATTTAGGGCAACTGCAACATAAATAAATTCAGTCACTCAGATAAATCAATAGAAATCTTTTCATGCTAATTCTGTTCACATGAAACTGCACTTCATGGACATAAACATTGGCTTTTCCACGCTTCAAAGAGCAGTGGCAAACTCTGACCCTCACAGCCTGCCAGCCCTGAGGACTCCTTGCATTCAGAGATGACAGAGACAGGAGAAGCCATTACAGCCATCCTGCCTTCCCCAGGATCAAAAATGGTCCTGCAAGGAATTTATGCTACCTATAGCAACTGCATCTTTTAGATAAACCTCTTCATTTCTATGCTGAAGGAGTTCTCTCCTGTAGTAAAGCCAGCAAATCCCTCTCAGATAATTTCTCTGGCTACTTAGCCTCATTATAAAACCTTCTTTCCAGCCCAGATCTGCCTGTTTTCATTTGCCATCCCAAGGGGCATCAATGCCTCTGTTTGGATTAGAGAGCTCCTCATTGTCTGAACTCCTCAGGTGGCAGCACAGAAGCTGTGATCAAATCACCTCTTTATTGTCTGCTGCCCAAAATAGATCAAGCCTCACTGCTGCCCTAACACCAGGCACATTCCTTGTATTCTTCCCAATTTGTCAATACCTTTTTTAAAGGCATTGATGTAAAACCTGGAACAGCCTCTGTGAACAGCCTCACTGATACCACACAGGGAGTGCACATGGACCCCAGCAGCTCCTCAGTGCTCCCTTGGTTTCCTCAAGGATGATTTTAAACTCTTTTGCAATATCTAAGACATCTCTTAAGACACAGAAATTTATCCTGGTCCCATGTCCTTCATACCCAGTCATACTTGAAGGCTGAGAGCATTTTAAGGCACTCCCCTATTTTTCCACCTGCAGCAAGACTGTGATAACTGGCTTTCCTGGGA
Source organism: Parus major (assembly GCF_001522545.3). Taxonomy (NCBI): domain Eukaryota; kingdom Metazoa; phylum Chordata; class Aves; order Passeriformes; family Paridae; genus Parus; species Parus major. Next base: position 4,104,095 of record NC_031769.1, read on the forward strand.
GCTGAAAGTACTCAGGGCTTCTGAAAAATCTTATTTTGGGTGCCCAAATACTGAATTCAGGCCTTACTGTACCCCAAGGGAACTGATGGTGCCTCTCAAGTACTGTCCTGAGGCCAAACAGGGCACTGCTTATCTGTGCCCCCATGGGGGCTGCAGGACCCATGGAGTTCCTCCCTCCTCCTTTGTTAAATAGCAATAACCCTGCTAATTGTGAAATTGCAGGGGTTTGCACATTCATGTGCAGAAAAGCCTCTCCTAATGGGATTTGTGAGACAGAAAAATGATCTATGGAAAGTCACCGGGTATTGTTTGGAAACCTGGTTTCTCCCAGTGACCGCTGAGCCTCTGGCTGCACAGGGCTTGAGATTCTGCCTCAGCTGAAGGCCCTCCAAGGCCAGGTCATGGGTGAGCCAGGCAGGTGACCCCCTCCAAAGCCAGGTCATGGGTGAGCCAGGCAGGTGACCCCCTCCAAGGCCAGGTCATGGGTGAGCCAGGCAGGTGACCCCCTCCAGCCTCCCAGTGACACCCACCGATCTGGCAGCCGACATTCCACAATTCCACGGGGCTGTAGTTGGAAGAATCTGTCCTCCAGCCTGCAGGGTAGATACGGCTCAGGTGCCTGATGTTGTGATGAATAAAACTGGTTCCTACAGAGAAAGGAGAGAACAGAAGAAAATGGTGCTTTCAGTGGTGGGGCTACTTTTATTTCTTCTTGCTGCTCCTGTGTGTTCCAGTCTGGCTGAACAGGAACCACCTGCAAAAATGCCCTTCTTGGTAACAGCCTTGAGGATATTAAGTTCTCCCCACCTCTCTCAGTGACATACTTGACCAAAGAGATCATAAGCCACGTCTTTGGGATGCCTTTTCCCCCAGCAGCTGTCCCTTTTTGGGGAGCAGGGGCAGAGCACACGTACCAGACTCCTGGGCCAGTTTCAGAGCTTTGCTCTCCGAGAACGATGACATCTCGTAGAAAGCCCGAGGATGGTTGGGGTCATCAAAGCCTTCAAAGTGGACACTCTTGCAGTAGACAACTGTGTCTGACAGCTCCTTGGCCAGCTTCAAGGTGTCACTCTACAAACAGGGGAGCGAGAGGTTTGTGGGGTGTTTTTGCTGTCCTGCTCAAAATGGTAATTGTGTTTTCCCTATACATGACCCCTGGGGCTTCTCCTCTCCACCACTTCCACCAGAAGAAGATGCACATTCTCAGCACTCAGTGGCTGGGGGTGTGCCCTCTGTGTCACCCTGTGCAGGGAAGGTTGGAAAAGGATTCCCCCTTTGTTGGTGGGACACCCTTCCCTGCTGCTCTCTGCAGGATCATTTGTATTTTAGCACGTCTATCTCCAGGTGCTAAACTTCACAGCAGAGCCTCAGCAATGCTTTTTCCATACTGTCCTGGTCCCAGGCATGCAAACCTGGAAATACAGGGAAGAGAAGGGTGTTTTGGCCTCCACAGAGCTTGGGCTTTTTTCCCCTTGAACTAGAACTGTCACAATGCTCTGATGACTGCAACTCCACCTTGGTGCAAGTGAGAGTTCCCAGCTCCCTCAGAGGCAAGAAAAGTGACAGATGTCAAAATAATGAACATGTTATTGACTAGAGACCAGAGAAATAAATAAGACCCAGAAAGAATGAGCAACTCATCAAAGGGAAACATAGTTCAGACCAGATCCAGAGGTAACAGCAATCAGCTTTGCCATCAGTGGGGCTGAATGTGTCTGTGTCACCCATGAACCCACTCTGTGAGGGATATGGGCTTCACAAGGACCTGCCCACTGGAAAAATCCATTTCCTCACATGATAGGGCAGAACACTTGTGCAAAGGCCAGCCTTTTCCTTCCAGAAATCATCATACAAATTGCTTTAGTAACTGGCCACCCCTTCCCCACAGATCTTCCCTCCCTCCTTCCTGCAGGTCAGAAACAAAGAGCCAGTGAGGGTGCAGGCATATCCCAAAATGTGACTGGAAAAGCCAAAGTCATGACTGCTCCATGCCAAACAGATTTCTGGAAATGAGATTGAAATTGTGCCCTTCCATTGCTTCCATAAATGCTGCATGGTCTGTCCTTGCTGCAAGGACCTCCAATCTCATTTCTGAGAAAGAAGCCAACCTTTGTGCTTGGCTGGCTCTGCAAGATCTCTGTGCTTGGGACAGAGATCATTAAACTGGGCAAGCAGCAGGATCCTCAGCCCCAGCAATTTCAACAATTCACCCTTACATACCCCCAGGTGAGTGGCTGAAACCACACTGAGACCTGTCTTGGCAGGGAACACATGAAAAATTGTATTTCAACTGCTTTTCTTTTTTACTTCTTTAGTTGTGGTACAAAACCCACTTAGAAAGTGATTTCTCAGTGATTTCTTCTTTCACTTACCTTCCCCTTCTGCTCTACCTTGGTCTTCACAGATTCATCTTCAATTTCAGCTGCTTCATCTTCATCAGAGACATCCTCAGCCTCCAGGTTGTTGTTCCCATTGGAGGGGTCCTCGTGCCTGCTCAGCTTCTTGCCCTTCACCAGGATCTTCCCTTTCAATTGCTGCACAAGGAAAAATGGACAAAATACCTGGTGGTTAGAGAAGGTTCTGGCCCATCCTGAAGAAGCCCCTCAGCTGTAACCAGGATTTTTATAGTAGCACCAGTTACTGGTTATTACCCAGAGACACAGGTAAAAATAAGTCTGTTTTTAAACTGAGGCCCTGCCTCTGCCCAGCCTCTGAGACTATAAGCCATGAGTCTGAAAACCCAAAGAGCCCAGTGATTCCCCTCTGCTAAAAAGCTGACCATCCCCTCAACCAGACAGATTAAACAGTTGTGCTGTTAAAGACAATTAAAATATACTTCATTTTTTCCCCAAGGCTGAAATGTTGCTCAGCAAACAAGGCTGAGCCTGGAGCTCTGGGCTACTGGAAGGAATTTGTGTCACTATTTTTTCCCCTCTGTGTGGCCTGTTATTTAATTCACCCCTCGCTCTGCAGTGTGTGGTTACAAACCTGTGCACAACTCTGGAAACTGAGATCCAAGCAGGGGCTGAGGCAGTGTGGCCTCTGCTCCACAGACATTTTAATGGGGACAGAGGTCCAGTCAGTTCTGGATGGGCTCCTCATGCAGGCAGACATGGAATTTTAATACATTTGGCATTTTGCAGGTGAAGCCTTTGGGTGCTAAGAGCCTCAGGAGGAGTTTCCAGACCCTTTCCAAAGCTGCATCCTCTTCAGGGAACAGCTTCTCCTGCCACTGCTGCCATGGTTCAACGCTGACCACAGCCAGCAGCATCACAGCTGGGTGCAGAGGGAGTCCAGGGAGCATTCCTTGTGCTCAATCAATTCTCTCCAGCCTCTTCCAAGGTTCACATGGAACCCCTCACCACTGATGTACCCTTTGTGCAAGCCCTGGCTGTGGGAGGAAGGCTGGAGCCTGGAGAGGGATGACTTAGAGCCCAAACAAGGCTGCAGCAATGCTTGAGATGGAGAGGTATTGAGAAAGGTGACTGGGGGAAATCTCCAGGTGTGTGGGTTATGCCTTAAGAGCACCACTAGACTTGGCAGCTCCCTGGAACAGGAGATTTGCTGCCACCTGGACTTGTTTGGTACTCCTGGCTTTGGAGGGTATGAGTTATTCCAGAAAAATGCCATCTTGGAATTAGCCAGTCCAACCCCTCCAACTGTGTAGCACATTCCCCTTCCCTCAGCAACACCCTATATTTACCTTTTCTGCAACAGCAAAAGCAACAAAACCCCACCACATTCAAATGACAGGACTGTGAAAAACCAATAATCTTTTATAAAGCAACACAGGCATTTTCAAAGGACACCATTCCCCCTTTGCAGCCTTTATGAGTTCAAGCAAATTGCATCACATCTTCACAGAGACCAGCCCCACCCCTCAGCACCTGGCAAAGCTGGGGATGAAGCTGGGTTTGAGCAGAGATCCAACGCTGGCACCTGAGGCAGCAGCCAAGAGCATTTTTATTCAGCTATCACAAATGAGCTGTTTACACTGGGGCACTTTCCCTGTCACACAAAAGCCACACTCAAAGGAGCAGTGAGAGCACAGCAATACCTTCACCCCCATCCCCAGACCATCCTCCCAGCCTTCCAGACAAAGCTGTGCTCTGCTTCTTCACAGCCACGGCTGGGAGATGAGCCAGCTCATCTTCAGAGCCTGACTTCAGCCTCCTGCCTCAACACCCAGCTCTGCACTGTTCTTGCACCACAAAATCCAGTTCTGTGTGAGCTTTTAGGCTCTGGTCAGCACCTGGGATGCACAGGCCTGGAAGGATTGCACTGGGGACAGTAAGGAGAGGCTGGGAGCAGCCCCTCTTGTCCCCTCCAGACTGCAGATACCATCCTGGTATTTAATATATTATCTGCCTCTGCTTTCTAATGTCCCATAAGAAATGCTACTGCCTCCCCTCACAGCTCAGCAGTGGAGAACTAGGGATAAGGTACTTGAGGCAGCCTGCTTGATTCTTAATTATCAGCAGGTAATTAAGCTTTTTAAGTTTCTCCCATTCAGCCCGCACAGCAAGTGGGAGGTGCAGCTCCTGGCACAGACCAATCCTACATGGCTGAATAATGTGACAGGGGAAGGCACAGAAACACAGCCTCCACTGTGTGTCCTCACCACAGCCCATTCCAGGGCTGCCAGCAGCAGGTCCTCAGTGCTGCTGTTATCCTGTCTAGCCTGTGGTTCCTCTGGGAAACCTTGGATATGGTGCAGATGCTCCCCATGGGCACAGGACACTGCTCCTCTGCCTACAGGGGACAGCAGGCCATGTGCCTCCTAACTCAGACATCCATTTCTTTATTTGTCCACAAGAAGAGGTGAGACTCACCACAAAGAGAGGCATTTTCATGCCCATTTCCTGCAAAAGCTGCTATCCTGTAGTAGCATTGCAGTGAATCCCCCCTGAAGAGGAAGCAAAGTCCTAAATCTGAGAGTTTATCTTCTTTATAAAGGTTTTAAATGAGCTGATACAGACAGTCACAAACACACACCTGCCCTTGCTCCATCTCTCTTGGTTCCCCTTCATGTGATATCAAGTATTTCTAGCCTGAGGCAAAAGACACTCAGCCCATCAGTTCAGCTCTGTTGAGCAGATCCCTTGTCTTGGGAGGCAGCAATAGCTGAAATACTCAATAAATGTTCTCCAAGTAGACCATAAAGCCATTCCAACTGCCTGTGGGAAGCCCAAGGTGGAGTGCAACCTCAGGAAAGGCTTCAAGGACATTGGACTCCACTGAGAACACACAGTGGAGTGGCTGCTGGAACAGATGCAACTCTTGCCCTTCTTCACATGCTCTATAAATGGTATTTCTTAGTCCCCCTGAAGTGAAGCTCATCTGCTCTCCCACCTTTTCCACTGCACACTGAGCAAGCTCAGCTCTGCAGGTGAAATGGTTCTAACAACATTGGGATATGGAAACCATCTTATAGGAAAGCAGTGATTTTATCAGAAACAGCAGAGTTGTAATGAGCAGAGGATTTTGAAAATCTGAATGCACAGGTTTATCCTACCTGAAAGTTTCCTGCCCCTAAGAGCAACCCGAGAGCCACAGCAAGGTCTGAATTGCAGTTTTCATCTCAGTGGGAATGGAAGATTTGTAAAGTGATCCACCTCAACAAACTTTCTGTGGCTTCAACACCTCCTTCAGAGTCAACAGAGAAAACCAAACACACCCAGGGTGTGATTGCTCCTGTCTGGACAAACATTGAGGAGGAGCTGGACCACAGCTCCAGCTCCTCTGACTGTTTCTCCAAAGGAGCCCAAAGTGAGGTGCTCAGCTACACGGATACAGGGTCTGAGCACTGCCACCTGACATCCCACTCTCAGGATGAGGATATCCACCTCTCCAGACTTCTGAGAAGCTGTGGGGAATAACAAGTTCACATTCATGATCAGATGCACTAATTGAGAGCACATCTCCATCTGTGCGTGTCCTTCAGCTGCAAACTGAAGTGTTGCACCAGCAGTGAGCGGTGCCAGAGGATGAAGAGAGACTCCAGGAAAAGGGAAGAAACACATTCCTGAAGGAGGTTTTGGAGGATTAAATGAAACTCAAGAACTTCAGGCAAGAAGATGCACTGCAGACAAGACTGACACAAGCTGGGCTAAGGCTGGAGAAACAGAGATGTGCAGACGGACCTGAAGCCACAGTGACACAGAATGTGTGGGTGATGCCCAAAGCCACTCTCCTCATGAACAAGGAATTCCAGGAACAAGGAACTGTAGGGCTTTCAGACACACTCAGTCCACTGAATAACTCCAGCACTGGGAGGAGCAGTTTTAATCTCATTCTAGGACCGTGAATTTGCAGCATTTCTAGCTGGGATGTAGGGACAGGGGCAAGGGGCCCTGGCAGACCCCTGTGCAGGTCAGGGATGGGACAGAAGGACAACAACCCACCAGCAGCAGAGAACGGATCAGCTCCTCCCTACAACCCTGCTGCTGCCTGGAGCTTTTACATGGCTTCTGGCCTTTCATCCAACAGCCTTTAATTCTCTATTGGGACCTAAAGACATCAGCTTGTGGGAGCTATTTAGATAATCTGTGTAGCCCAGCACTGTTCCTGAATGGAGCCTAATAAATCAGATTGCTGCCCCGGGCTGTGGTATGAATCGTTAGCACAAATCCAAACCGTGTCAATCTTCCTTTAATTACTGACCTTGCCCTGCTGACACAATCGGCAGCAATCCTTCCACTGTTTGTGTTTACAGCCTCCAGCCCTCTGCCCAGGGGCAAATCCCACCCTTTTCCTGAGATAAAAAATACTTTGTTGTCCCGGGTTTCCTCATGTCCACGTCACAAGGGAGTGGAAAAGCCAAGAGGTTCCTGATTTGTTTGTTTGTTTTTCCCTCATGTTTCAGTTTCAATGTACTTTACACACAAAAAAAATCAGCATTTCAGCCCTTTGCACTGTCCTACCTCACACAGCAGTAAGGCAGAGGAAAAATGCCAGAAGGAAAAGGATAGGTGCTGCAACATTGGCAATTTTTCTCTGTTTAAACAAAATCAATCCCTGCAATGGAGCAGATCAGCCCAAATCCATTCCCTAGGGTAGATCTGGGCATTGTGATCAGCTGGGGCCATGTGCCTGTTTGGGCAATCAAAATCAGGAGGTTGGATGAACACAGGCATGGAAAAAACATCTTTGGGAAGTTGGGGTCATCCCCTTACACTCACAAATCACACATTGCTTTGCTTGGTGTTTCTCCTTTCTTTCATCATGCCATTGCCATCAGCAGAAAAATCAGCAGTTTTCCTGATCCTTCACCAGGATAAATAGCAAGGCAGGAGGGGACACTGCAGACATATTTTTCCAACTCAGTAAGAGCCTGCAAAGACTGATCTCTGTGCTGGGAGTGTCCTCACCCTGGGAGAGTCACTTCTCCCAGTGGAGGCTCCTTGTCTATGCCAGACCCAAGGTCCTGCTGAAGCAGCAGCAGTAAAAATTACAATTAATCCTGTTTTATTGCCCTGGTGCTCAGGGACCAGCCCACAGCAGCTTCCCTCTGTGCCAGGCATTGTATCAAACGAGGCATGACACTCCCAAACAAAAGGGGAAAGTCAGAAAGGGAAAGGAGATAAAGGAAGAGGGAGAACAAATATAGAAGATATTCTGAGTGGATTGTTTTCCTCTCCTTTCTCCCCTGCTGACTGCCAGCTTTATCTCACCCACAAACTCCTTCCAGCTCTGACTAGTCATGTTCATCCAATTTTTGGCAAATGAGCAAAGAAATGCAATTTAAAAGGAACTGTAGCTAACCATACAGGAGTCTGTTTCTGCAAAGTGCTAAGACAGAAAGACAGACAAAAAAGAAAGACAGAATGCAAGCACAAACCACATGGGTGGGAAATAGATGAATGTTTTCTTTTGGCTCCTGTTTTGGAGACATATTTTTCACATCAAGATTCCATTTCCAGTTTTTTCTGTCAGCTAATGATTTTATAGTGGTGGAGCACTGTTGAGGGCTGTGTATCTCTTTCCTCCTGCAAGACCAGGGCTCAGCTCCCAGCCTTACAGCTGCCCTGATTCCTGGGAATAAAAGGGGCATCTCTAGGCAGCCTCCTGCTTCTCTTTTTCCTCCTAAGACATCTCCATGCCCACCAACCCAGGCCATTCCCAGTGCCTACTCGAGAACACTCTCAATGGCAGGACACTTTGTGTTTAATGTATCTGCAGGCTACTTGCAGTGGTTTCCCCTTTGAGTTTTCAGATTTGCACTCAGCAAGAAGAAAAAAATCCCTCTTTTCTAACCCTCAGAAGGCAGGAAGTGCTGGAGTGGCCTTGCTTACCTCTGGGGAGGGGAACTGGGATTTGTTTCCATCGACTGGGGCAACCAAGAGCATGTCCTGCAGGATGGTGGTCATGTGCTGGGCCATGACCTTCTGCTGCTCCACGCTGCAGTGGTTCTCCAGGGAGATGATGACGGGGTATGGTGAGGTCTGGAACAGGACAGCAACACACACCATCAGTGAGCTCTGCTCAACTGGTACAAACCCCTGGTGCTGTTTTCTCTGGGAATGAGTGTGTCAACAGGAGGGTCTGAGTTTCTCCTAAAGCAAGGATTTGTTAAAAATGGACAAATTTAGCAGTGCAGTGGTTCCTCATATCTGTGCTGATGCCTTCCAGAGATGATGGTCCAATGGAGAAGGCACTCCCTGTGCCTCCATTCTCCACCTGCACTGTGTGTCAGAGCACCTTCCCACCCACCTTCAGAGGAAGGAATGGGAAGGGGGCTTTGAAATCATAGGGTTTGCTCGAACCTTTAAGTGATATCAATCCTTCTTCCATTTCTGCATAGGCCTGATCTGGTTCCCTGTGCCCCCCAGGTCATTTTGTGTGCTGAAGGCATTGTCATTACTGTCCTTGTCATTTCTTTATGGCCCCAAACAAAACTTGACACCAACTCCCAAGTGCACTGAAGGAAAATATCACAGAGCCCAGTGAGTCTGGACAGACCTAAGGTTCTCTGGAGCCTGCTGCCATACAAGGCAAGCCCTGGTCATTGCTTTTAAAGCAGAATAAAAGCAGTCCTTCACATCCAAAACATGCAAATGGGTTCCTCTAAACAAGAAACAGACCCTGAAATATCAAAGCCACACAAATTGTGAGCTTGCTGGTGTTTCTCAGCAGGTATGCTCAAGATTATGGGCATCATTTTCATTGCAGTGGGGTCCAGGATGAAGCTGTGCTGGCACAGGTTCAAACTCATCCTTGGATGATGCTCTCCCTGTCCAGCAACCCCCAGGAATGGATCTCTGTAGGAAGAAGGGCATAGGTGCCTGGACAGCAGGACACATCTTGTCCCCATAAGAAATGCTAAGGTGAAGCCATCATTGCTTCTGCTCTCTGCTCAGAGGGAAGAGATCTACAGCCAGTCCTGGCTTGTGCAATGTGAGAAAAAGTCCCTCAGCCTTACTTTGAATGCATAGTTCTTGATGGCCTTAATGACATCGCTGAAGAGGATCTTGGAGGTGAGAGTGTAGCCGTGATAAATGACGGGCTCTGAGTTGGGGCCATCCCAGCAATCCAGCTCCACACAGCGACAGCCTTTGGTGAGGGCTCTGGAAACAAAGAATGGACCTGGTTGGGTTCTACACCTCCTGCTCCATCTCCAAGTGAGGGCACATCAGGCACAGGCACTGCCTGGGAAGACTGGCAGGAAGTTCAGGGAGCAAGGGAGAAGAAAGGAGCTTGGAAAAACGGGAAAGCAGATAAAGGATGGGATCAGGTGAAATCAGTGTCAGCAAAGAGAGCTCAAGGTTGAGCAAGGAAAGCACAGAAGGATCTGACAAATAAGGTAGTGAAAGTCCAAGGTAGAATTATCTGAAGAATAAGACATAGTGAGTGCCAGATGAGAAAGGACACTGATGACTGTGCCCCAAGTCTTTCCCCAAAGACGGTGAAGAGAAGAGAAAATCAAGAGTGGCTGCAGTGGAAGAATGACAGTCAGAAGCCAGGTCTCAAAGCTTCAATGATGTGATTTCTTCATCTAGATCTGATATGATATGAAGGATGAATCCTCAGAGCTGGGAGGGAGGGAACTGTGGGAACTCCAGCACAGCTGAGGAGACTGCTGAGGGCCAATTTCCTAAACTGAGTCTACAGATTGAATTTCCAGGTGAAATTTCCACCTCTACATATCCATACTTCCATTTCAATTTATTTTCAAATAAATAAATAAATAACCCCCACTCTTGACCCCTTATCTACCTAGGAGGTGATTTTTTCTCTTTTACAGTAATTCTCTAAACATTTCAGATCACACAACTCCTTTAACTCATTGCAATAGAATCACAGAATGGTTTGGGTTGGAAGGGATCTTAGAGACCACTCAGTTCCAACCCCCCTGCCATGGGAAGGGACAGCTTCCACCAGATCAGGTTGCTCAGAGCCCTGTCCAACCTGGCCTTGAACACTTCCAGGGATGGAGCACCCACAGCATCTCTGGGAAAGCTGTTGCAGAATCATGAGGGCTTTTTTTGTTGTTGTTGTTTTCTGTTTTGTACAACTAAAACATGCATCTGTAATTTTAAGACTCTGTAAGATGAATTCAAAGAGCTACTGAGAAGCAACTTGTGCCAGATTTCACTCTCAGCACTTTTGACCTTGTGACTCCAGTCAGCCATTGCTCCTGAGAATCAGGTAAATCATAAACAAAGGCAGAACTGTAGCCATTGACTGGCTCAAGGAAACACTGTCTCACCTGAGGAAAACAAGGAGTAATGTAAACTGGGTGTGCAAATTACTAAAGGTCACTGAACCCATCTGAGACATCAGCTGCTGTAAAAGGCAGACATAGACAACACCTAATGCTCTGTGCTGTGGGAATATCTGAGATGCTAAAAAGGGACCAGGTGTCAGTTCTCCTGATCACTCACCCTGCTCCACCAGCACACATCCCACCTTGTTTTTGTGACTGCTCCAACTAGGACTCTCCAAAATAAACCCCAGCACAGTTGTGGGGACAGTCCCTGCCATGGGCCTCTCCCAAAAGGCAGTACAGAGCATAAGCACCGTGACATTATGCATCATTTTGGCTCCTTCCAGACCTGCAGCTCTATCCCAGGAATCTTTGCATCTTGCAGGCTCCTTGAACTCTTCCATGCCATATTTTGGGAATGCACCACCCCCTCAGCATCATGCTTTGAAACACCAGGCCAGAGGGCTGTAATCCAGCCTCTGTGTGACTGCAGATATTTTATACGGCTTCCAAATGTAGTAATTATACATCCTATACTCAGGTGGACACCAGATGAGACCCAGGTCAAAGAGCTGTGAAAAGGAGGGCACAGCCAACCTGGTTTGGAAATGGCTCACTCTGGAAACATGGCCCAGCCCATACTGCCTGGTCTGGTGGGAGATTGCTTCTTGATCCCTTGCATCCATCAGCACAGACACTTCTGTCTTCTGAAAGAAAGAGGTTAACCTCCCAAACACACACAAACACAAACTCTTTACCTGATATAGGCCTCTGTGCTGCTTGGGCCTGTGATCTGGTCTTCCATGAGATAGGTGTTGTGTGAGGATGACACAAAGTAGTGACTGAGAGGTTGGGTCATGTCCTGGTAAACTTTTCGGTGGGAGGGGTTGAATATGTTCCCCTCATCTGACAGCAGGTACATCAGGAAACCATCCTTGGTCATGGCGTTGCCCCTCTTGGCTGCCAGGTAAACAGAAAACCCCACACTGAAAATGGGACACCACCAGGCCGTGCCACCACCTTCACCATGGTGCCTCTGCTCTCCAGGAGATCCCAGAGGCAAAACGTGGTCCCCAGACATTCAGTAAAAGCAAAGACATCGATGTTCTCCAGACAAGGATGACACCTTCAGCTGCCTGAAAATGCTTTTAAAGCCCTTTCGCAAGCGCAGCTTTTTATGACACTTACCATCCTTGATAACATCTTAAAAGTGTCAGACAGACCTTACCTCATCTGTCTCTAGAGATTTACAGCATGAAAATCTCCATTTCAGCATTTCAAGGTTTCTTTGTGCCAACCCAGAGAAGCTGTCAGATGTCTAAACATAGCCAGATAAATCCTGTCTAGATTATCCAGTGAAATACAGGATTTGCAAAGAGGAAATACAAAATTATTTCCCATTTTGAGGGACTGAACTAGATCTCAGTTTCTAGTACTAGATCTCTAATCCTAAAGCCTGACAGTTGCAACACCTTGCCCCTCTCCTGAAGGAACAGCAGGATAGTGGAAAACCAGCCCATGATTCTGAGTTGTCTCTTTGAACACATCCTCCAAGGTGCTCCAGACTGATGATTCACCCACTTTCTGAGCAGACAGACAGTGCAGTGACTGCCTCCTAAACAGCTGTCACCTCCTTGGCCTCTGCTCAGACATCTCATCTGCAGATGGCTTTACAGGCACCCACCATCAAGGACATCTGCCTCCACTCCAGCTTCTGGAGAACACAAATATTGCTACATTCTCAGCCTTGAAAAGCCACATGAGGTCTTGGCATCTGAATAGCCCATCTGAGTCTTTCCCTCAGGATTTTCATCATCCTCTAGGCAAACCTGTATCAATCCCTCTCCTGCTGTTCAGTGCACCTAAAATAAAACTGAAGAGAGATTTCCCAGCCTCTCCTCTTCCTAGAGCTCTTAATAGCTCTTCCTAGCTCTTCCTAGAGCTGTTAATGTTCCCCTAGGAGAGGGGTGTTTCAGAAGCAGATGGGGGGAGAAAATAATACACACGACTGGAGAAAAAAAAGAAGCAGCAATGCAATTCATAGTCATCAAAAGGAAAAATTCTGAAGCAAACCAGACAGGGTTTTCAACCTACCTCTTTCGTTGGGCTCATATCTCTGAATTAAGGCAGGGGCAGCAACAACAGCATCTTCCTCCTGCTGTATCTCATAGAGAAACCTCACCAGGTTCTGGCAGGACATGAACCCTTCTGGGTCCGAGTACATTTGGAAGATGCTGTCTATTTCCTTCCTCTCTGTCAGTATCTTGTAAAATTCCTCTATCTCATCATCCTCCAGAGCCTCTGTTTTGGACTTGTCACAGTGCTGTAAACGTAGAGGGGAGAAGGAGTGAAAACCTTCTTTCCTTCTGGCATAGGCCAGCCGTAATCTGCACCAGGGCTACACAACGCAGAACACAAAATAATTGCAAAGAGTTACTGGCCAGGGAGTGAGGAGCAGTGACAATGGTTCTCATTGACAAGGCCAATAGTCATCAAACCGTTACAGTAATTAGCATTTGTACATTATCAGGGTGCTAAAAAACACCAGCCTCGAGTTCCATCACTTGGTGTGCTTCAGTCAGGACAGCTCAAAAATATCCCAGCACAAACCAAGGGTCAAAAGAAATGTAATTCTTAATTTCAAGAGGAGTAAAGGGAAAAGCAATCAACTATTTTAAATAATGATAGAGAGTATAGCCAAAAACCCAGTAAGTTAAGTGAAAAGAACCCTCCCTTTGATCCCTTAGTGGCTCAGACCTCAAGAGGCTGTCAAGACTCACAGTAGGGCTGTTTGCAAAGATGGCATCAAAAACAACTTAAAAACCCCACAACTGCTAAACATGTGCATGTTTAGGTAAGAAAAAATCCAGCTCTCCAAGGAAATTTTCCATTCTCATCCAAAACCTGCCATGTAATAAAATCCCCACAGATTTCAAACCAGATATAATCTTTTCACAAGGAACTGTAATTCAGATTCCCCATCTTCCTCTGGGGTTTGAACTTTTCCAGTAGATACCATCTCTGACAGAGCACCACAGCCAAGGACTTGATTGACCAGGAAAGATGGGAAGCTTGAGATATACGTGTTTAATGTCTCCATGAAGGACACAGCTTTTCCAATAACAAGTTTTTCCAGTTTATTTAAAATACTCCCAGGTTCAATTTTTCATCAGAAACAACTTTTTTTTTTTTTTCCTGGCAAATCCTGATATTAATTTTGTTGTTTGTTCCTAGCAGAATTCTTCAACTTGTCAAACCAGAGGAATTAAATTGCTTTCCATCTTTGATCTCCTGTGACAGATAGAGCTATTTTCCTGGCTTTTATGATGAAAATGCCTGTCTTAGTTCCACCAGTCATCACACTAATCTCAACCTAGCTCTGCCAGTGATCTCAGTGATGGCCACGGTGGCTTTGGCAGTGTCCCAAGATGATAATGAGGGACTTTCATCTCCTGCAAATCCTTCACTATTTGTTTTTGGAGCACATATAAAATCAAAGAACATTATCATGATGCCTAGCATCTCACAAACTGAAGGGACAGAAAAAAAAGAGTTCAACTTGTCCTGACTCCAGAACCTGCTGGGTAGGAGCTATGGGCTCATCTCAGGGATGAGACAACCTGTGACGTGCTCAGTACTACAAGCAACTCCAAAATAGGTTTGAGAGTTCAAGAACTGCCTTTTCCTCACTGCCTTCCATGTCCATGATCCTGTGCTGTGGCTCTGGCAGATCCCTCAAGCTAAGCTGAGCATGATGCTTAACAACTGCAGAAGGAATATAAAGAGGGAAAGCAGCTGGTGAAGATGGCAGGGATGTAGTGAATTATAAATGCTCTTTTCTTTAAGACATGACAGGGAAAATGACGAGGTATTTCTTCTAGGAAAGTGGCATTTTAAGTGGTGTGCCTTGGGAAATTTATTCATTAGTTGCCATTAAAGGCTGTGATGAAAACAGGGCAATAGCACTGGCACCAGAGTCAAACTTCAGAGCAGATCAGATGCATGGTGTAAAACTGGGTTCTTTCTGCTTTGGCTACAAGAGGTCCGAATTAGAGAGAGAATCTCAACCCAAAATACTGTGTTTTACCTCCTCTGTATGCATCACAAGCCATGAGTCCTGAATGACCCTTGGCCTGCCAGCAAAAACACCTTCCTGATGCATCAGAATGAACATTCACGTTGAAATGAAATAAGCAATGAGCAGAGCTTTGCATAATTTCTGGTTGCATTGCAATACATTTTACTCAGGTGTCTCAAACCTAGATGTGGACACAGAGTCAAGTGATGAAAGGCAAGAATAATGTGAGAACATGCCCTGCAGCCCCCACTTGAGCTCCTGATCACCCTTCCTTCCTGTGACTAAATGAAGAAAACTCTTTGAGACAGTTCACCCTTTAATAAGCTGCAATGCCCTCCTCCATCTAAGCCGAGGCAGGATGCAAACTTAAAATGTAATTGCTTTAGGAGCAGGGCAGACCCTTCCTGGGGGCAAATCAGCCCTCAGGAGATCTGAATTAACCTCCAAAGGGCCTCTCTTTCCAGTGGCTATACAGGAAACTTAACAATTACTTGCCTAATGATGGTACTTGAACTAACTCCCTGCATTTCGATGGGTTGAATCAAGGTTTAGCAATTACTTAGAGTCTTTAAGCAAAAAGGATTAATTTCATCAAGTTTCCTCTCCTAGAGCTCCCTTTTAACTATTGTGACAGCAGAAGAGGTCCATTAAATGAGTTAATTAATAATTAATTAAAGAATTAACTTTACCTCTAAAATAAAAAAAAAAAATAGAAGTTAAATTTAAAAAAAAAATAAACCAAAAACCAAAGGGTGATTTTTTCAGGTTGTTGATGTGTGAAGATGTGGGAGGGATTCATCTCCTCTCTGTGAGATGTATCCTTCAGGATGAGGAGATTCACACCCTGCTCCCTCCTGGCTCCACCTGCACAGACTGCAAAGGAAGTGGTGACAACTACATCCAGTGGACACATGCAACTCAATCAGTGGATTCCCAGCCTTATTTCCACTCTTCCAGGATCTTCCTGGCCAGGGAATAAAGGATGGGACACACCAGCCAGAGCAGGCAGTACAACTGGAATATTTTGTGAGCTGAAATTCTTTAAGATCTGCTGATAGCCTTCCCCCTAATTCCTGAGGAGTTACCAGGGAGATGTCTATAAAGCAAAGATAAGGAAACTTGGACCTCCTCTGGGGGAAGCAGGAGAACACAGAGAGGAGCAGGAAAATTCCTGCCCAGTGCCCAAAACCACCCACGTGTTTACCACTGATCAGAAAACACATTTCTGAAACTGCACACCCATTAATTCAAATCCTGCTTCAGACAGGATGGAAGTTTGGAAATTATCCAGATGTTTTATCTCACCTTGGCAGGATGGATTCTCTAGAGAGAAACCAAAGCTTAACAACTCAGAAATTTTTCATCCCTTTCTCATCTTCTGATAGGCTTAGCCAGCAAGCTGAACCTTGAGAATTTAGAAGTGTACATCCCTAACCAGATTAAATATGCCTTGGGAGCATTAAATCAATCAGACTAGTCCAGGCTTAGGTGCAATGTTGTGTATCTATCATGAATCTGGAAAGTTTTTTCCTAAATCTGCACTTTTTTTGTTTGTTTGTTTGTTTATACCTGTCACTTTGCACCCTCCTCCTCTGAGAAGGTGAGGATCTAGGTTCACAATTGTAACCAAATAAAATTCAGCCAGACTTAGGCATTGACATGCAGCTGTGGCACACAAAACTCCTGAAACCACTGGGACTTCAACTTTGTTTCCCTTTTTCTTGCATTATCCATGTTTGCATCTCATTTTCTGCTTCGTGGCAAAATTAGGCATTGATTATGAAAAAAGGTCTTAACACACCATCATCAAAAGCATTGTGCTGGCCTGACTCAGTGGGAATCAATTATTCTGAGCAATAAATTACTGAGCACCAAAACCTGAGAGTCCTTCCCTGGTACAAAAAAAGAAGCCAGGAGTTCACGTTAGGTGAGGTCCCCAACCCAAGCTGAAAGCTCTGGGACACCTTGACCTCAGCCAGCAGCAAAGCCTTTTTCTGCTTGCTCCCATTACCTGGAAAATCTTCTTGGCATGGTAGTCATCGACTTCAATGTTCACTTCCTTCAGGAAGTCTTTGAGCTCTTTCAGGCTCATTTTGTTGTCTTTGTTTTTGTCAGCTTTCCGCAGGCAGGTGTGAATCCAGCTGCAGAGGGATGTAAGGAAATCTTTCCAGGTCAGCGCCTCGCCTAAACACCTAAATACCTTCTGCTGCACATGGCAGGGGGGAAATCCTCTTCTAAAGGCTCTGAGCCACCTCTCCAGCTGCTGTAAATCCGCCTGGGCGCCCTGAGCAGCTGACACAACCTCACCTTCTGCTCCCACTGAGCGCAGTGCTGCCTTGGCAGAAGGAAAATGCGCCGTGACACAACCGAGCGTGACCCGGGAGAAGCTTTTCACCATCTGGCCAAGGCTGGATCGGCTCTCTTTACCCTGTAGGAGTTTCTGGCCGCAGCCAGAAACAGTTCGATTTCTCTTTTATGACAGAAAGTACATTCTGCTCCAGACGGTTCAAAGGGGATAAAGGAAAGAATGAAAAGAGCTCCCAAGCCTGGTAAACTCATTGTCATGGATTTGTTCAATATTCAGCGTGTTATGGTGAACACTCAACTCCAGAGGTATCAATAATAATTTTTGAACTCACCTTCAGACCTTCAGCATATTTTTAGGGATTTCTACCTCTATCTCCTAAGAACTTTATTGTGAGTGGAATCAAATCAAACTTTGTGGGTCTTGCCTTTGTTTCCCTGAAGAAATGCACAGGGTCTGCTACTGTACTGTGATAATATTTAATATTTCTTCTTGCATAAGAGCTTGAGTTTCCATCTCTTTAGTACATTAATGGATCTGGAGTAGCTGCTGTAAGAATGATCTTAATGTGATGTCAGATAATTTGAACTGGGTCTCACATTTTCTTTCAGTCTCTAAAATAATGTTTGACAATTGAGACAATCTGCAGTTTTAAATACCAAAACACCCCATGCTTTTTGCATCGTGGAACTGACTGTCTAATTTGCTCTACTGTCAAATAAGAAAGGTCATCCAGAAAAATATCTACTTTTCAATAGGAAAAAAAAAAAAAGGATCAAAGTAAGAATTTGATCTCCAAGAATAACCTTCCATGTCTCACATAGGAAACAATGCTTCAAACTCATTCCAGAAAATCTTTTAAAAAATGCCTAATCTAAATGTTAATCAGAATAAAGCTCAGGATCAGCAAATACTAGCTCAGGCATATAGTGTTGTAACATTTAAACTGGGTCTTTCAAAATGACCCCAAAAAAGGGTATTAACAGCCTTAGGGGCTGTAAACACAACCCTGAAACAATGTTTACCAGAGCTACCCCTGCACTGCAGCATTTCCTAGTGATGGAGATATGTGTAAACTGTTAGTATTGTTTGTCTCATGGAAAGTTGAACTTTCTGACTTTAAAAGTCTTGGCAGGTGCTAAGCAATGACCTCACCCCACATCTGTCTTAGCCTGGTCATATTAATATTCCCCTTCTTTAGACATGGAAACCAAAATAAAGAGAGGCTGCATTTCCCAGGGACGCTCCAGAGCCCTGAACCAGGGTCTGGCTTGGACTGATTCTTCCCAAAAAATCCAGTTTGAGTTATGAAGCTGCCATGAGCAGAGGATGCTGTGCTGGGAGCACACCACACCCACCCTGGGGTGCAGAACTCCCCTCCACCAGCTCTGCTCCAGAGGGGTCTGCTCAGAGTGTCACCCTGGTGCCACCCACTCACACCTGACCCTGCACCTCGGGTCCCCTTCCCAGCCTTCCCTAAAAACAACAGGCAGGAGGAATGCCCAGCTCTGGTGAGCCAAGGGGAAATCCAGTCTGCCACAGCCAGAGGTGAGCAGTAAGGGTGGATAGAAACTACACTTCTGTGCATAGAAACTGCTGGTTTTGTGCTAACCACTGCAAAAAACCCAGATGTTTTTTAAGAGTCTGCATAATTTCCTCTGATAATGAGCACCCAAAGGTCATGCACCTACCCAAAGGCCTCTCTGGAAGGGAAAATGTGGGCAAAAGAGTATGCCCAGATCCTCCCTGTGAATGGAGGATGCTTTTCTCTTAGATCCCTTCCTAAGAGGCTGAGAAATGCAGGAGGAAAATCAGAGAGCCCAGGAAGAGCCCAGGCACACACAGTGGGTCCTCTTGCTGCAAGGGCAAGCAGCAAAGAGAGAAAAAGGAGAATCCAGACAACTGAGATCTCAGTAAATAGCAGCATTCTGGCCCCAAAATACCCAAACTCCCCATCCATCTGGATCCCCTCAGCTTTGGGAGAGCTTACAGCAGCTGGATGAACAAAGCACTCCAACTGAAAGTCCTCTTGTCTGCTACAAACACCATTTTTCAGTCCTGGCTGTGGTTCTTCCTTTCACCTTCTGCCCCTCTGTGGGCTTGAGTGCACTAGGAAAAAGCTGCTCCCATTTCTGTATACATCCAGATTTCTGTATACATCACAATATACATAATACAGATTTCTGTATACATCTGTATCCATTCTGTATACATACATTCATCCTTCAATCACATCCAGGGAGAGCCTGCCTCTTGCCTCTTGTTTTTAAAGGATATGCCAGCTCCAGGGCTACCAGTTTTCTCTTAGTTTCAGTCATCCCTCTTTGGTTTCTATCTGGCAGATATCCCATGAATCTGCTCAGAACAGAAATGCTGCAGAAATTCTGGTAAGTGCTTTCAAACCAGAAGAAAAGCTCACACATAAACCCCAGAACCAAAGCAGATGCTGCCACCCTGCTCAAATGAAAAGTCCTCTGTATTTTCTGGTCCAAAGTCCTCCCTGCACATATACCTGCAGTATTTCCTAAACAACCTATGCCAGCCTGCTGCAAGGTTGAATCTGAGACTTATTAAAACAGAACTCTGTGTATAAGAACATCAGAAATGCTCATCAAGCATGTGGGAGCTTTATCTGTGTAGGAATATAGGACTGGAAAAATACATAAGACACTGAATCCAGTCCCCTTCTACCACAGGCAACTCCATTGAATTCCAAACTGAAGGAGCCCCATCTGAAACTAGCTGAGTTTTTGCTTTCAATCCTTGTTTTCAAAAACTTGCACATTCCTTACTTGTTTTGCAAGGCTTTGGGAGGCTGAAAAAGATACCCTGCAAGGCAATTCTCCAGTCAGGGGGGACAGGCAGGGGACACAACACTTCTCATCTCCTGACTCTTCCCCTTCTGTGCTCACAGATGTGGAGAACACTCCTGAGGTTTAAGAAAGATCTGAGCGAGCCCACGCTGCCAAGCAAACCCAGTGAAGGCAGACTAAATTTAAAATCCCAGGCTTTAATTAAACATCATCAAATTTCAAATGAGAAATCATGCTGTTCTGTAATTCCAGGTTACGTTAAACGGCCTGAGACAAGCCCAGATTGGAAGCCAGCACCGCACAGTAATTACTCTTCCAGAAATATGGTTTGCCTACCCACCCTATTTAGCTTCAATTCTGCTTTCCAAAGACAGAAAGGCACTTTTCCATGCTGGAAATTTACAGCCTTCTTCCTTTGCAAATGTCATTGTTATTTTTCCCCCCTTAACAATGTTGTCTCCTCTTACGGGCAAGTTTTTCAGCAATATACTTAACTTGATATGCTCCAGGGACAACTTTCTGTAGCCCAGATTTTCCCCTACACACTGTGGGGTGGCTGAGGAGTGACCTTACAGCCCAGAGCTTGAAAAACCAGCCAAAAAAGACACTCATAATGCAGGAGATAAAGAGAACATCCCAGGCACATATAATGGAGATAATGGAGTCTGATTCCTTTAAGTGAACAGCACTGTGGCTGTGGAAAATGCTTCTCAGACTTCAGAGAATCCACAGAAGAGCAAAGCCTGAAGAAGGCTCAGCATTATGCACCATCTCCTTCTCCATCAGTACATTATTACCCAGCAGAGAACCCACATGGAATGAAGACTTAACTGAGGGCAAGACTCCCTGGTGCCTGCTCAGACTTGAGCTCCAGCTTTGTGATTCTTCCCAGCTGAGGATTTTGCATCTCCCCTTCCTCTCTGATGTTTGGTGTGAAACAAGTCATGAAGCCCACCCAGCCTTCTCTCCCCAAAAGATGGCTCTTCTCCTCTTTTCCTCTCTGATAGATGAATGTCTACCTTTGGGAAGCTTAAAGGAACTTAATATTTTATGGCTGCTGCAGCTCTGTGAAATCAGGGTGAAATCAGCAAACAGTCTCAGATGTAATGTCCAGAGTCCCAGACACACAGGGACTGAAGAAAATCCACCCAAAACTGCACCCACAGATATTCTCTCTTTTTATACATGATACCTCTGCTTGCAAAGGAACTTACTGAGTGAAATGCAGCCTCGGGGAAAATGCCCTGTGAATTCAGCAGAGCCAGGATTTCACCCAATAACCAACCCCTCTCCATTTCATAATGAATTCACCCTCCCTTCCTGCTCTGTGCCTTTTCCTTTCTCATCTCTGCATTGTCACTAGAGCAACTGCAGATTTTTTCAGGGCAAAACTTCCTCTCATGCTGAGGCTATTAAGGAGCAATTTCACTCAAGTCAGTGGAGCTACCCTGGAGTAAATTTGGCAGTGAGAAGAGGAGAATCAGTTCCCTCTCCTTGTATTACCGAGAAACACGGTAAACAGCGTGGGCTTTTCATGCCTTGCCAAGAAGTGCCTGTCCTGCAGTTTACTGCAATGAGAGTGAAACAGACCCCTGAAGAACACAAAAAAAATAATGATTGTTTTATCTGGAGCTCCATGAAAGGGAGAATTCTTTGCTTAAGGAGCCACATTAAGCCTGACTCCACTCTTGCTGGTACCATTGTAAAACAGGGGGGGAAAGCACAGGAAAGCAGGGAGCTTGCCTGGGTGCAAAATCAGTGCAAGAGAAAAACCCAGTGCCCAGGGCCAATAGGGAAAAAAGGAGGTTAGTCTACTATCCCCACCCACAGGGAAAGACAAGTGCATCTTTGTCTGTGATTAATCACTTTATAAGGCAAAGGATACTGTTGGAGTTTCTGTTTCTGGTTCATGGAGTTGCTGTGGGCTATGATTTTCCCAAGGCCGGCGATCCAGTGGTTGGCATCATCCTCTGAACTCGCAATGAGGTCCAGGTTTTTCCGCTGGTCTTTGAAGACGATGGAAAAGCAGCGATACTCTGGGACATCCTTGGCATATTTTTCCATACCTTCTGTTTTATGGCCTGACCTCACATCCCGGATATCTTCAATGGAGACTGTGGAAAGAAAGCAGAGCCTGCTGTCAGCAGGGGTTCACTCAGCCTTATCTCTGCTTGGTGAGGGATGTTAAAAAATTATTCTTTCTCCTTTTTCTGAAGCCTCTGGAGGGTTCCCTCCCCCACTTCCCAAAGCTTTGCTACTAAAGAAAACTCAGCTCAAAAGAACCAGGAAAAGCAAGAAATTTTAAAAAGAAAACCCCTCTCTCCATTTTTTTTTTTATTTAATAAAGAAGCAGAGTATGTCATAGGTGCCATACTGTGAGGTCCTGCTCATGAAAATCAAATCATGGCCAAGAGTTTGGTTCCAAGCCCTTGGAGCATCCCTTGACTCATTCCCCCTGAGAAAGGGGAGAGTGGAGCTGTGCCTCCCTATGAACATCACCCCACAGGAGAATCCTAAAACCACAGAATGGTTTGGGTTGGAAGGGACCTTAAAGATCATCCAGTTCCAAACTGTCCTGAAATGGACAGGGACACCTTCCACTAGATCAGGTTGCTCCAAGCCATATCCAGCTGGCCTTGAGCAATTCTGGGGATGAGAAGACCACAGCCTCTCTGGGCAAAATAAGAGGTGACTTCAATAAGAGGAGGGTAAGGAACAAACCTGTTCCTTCTTTAGGTTGCAAAAATAATGAGAAGGTAAAATTTAAGATCCTATCTGTTCCTCTCAGTCATGGTAATTCAAATTAAGGAGGCAAAGACCAAAGCTTCAGAGCAGCCTGGTGTCACCCATACTCAATCCTAACCCCTGTCAAGGGTAGAATTTATCCTCTTTGCTGTAAGAAATCAAAACACTGTTTTTAAGATGATCCTTCCCCAGTTCCATCTCTGCTCTTGAGAAATGAACCCTGAAGTTACTCCAAGTTTGCCAAATGCACACACAAGGCAATCCAGAAGGAGCAGTGTATGAAGAGACTTTTATTAAACAAATATAAGTAACAGAGACAACCTTAAAATACCCTTGAGAGCAATCTTGGTGCCCTCAAACCAGGCTGAGCTCAGGTGAGCTCCCAGCAGCACCCACAGCCTCTTTTTGTCTTTCATGGGTCACTTCACACATTTACAAAGCACTGGCACAGGTTGCCCTGAGCAGTTGTGGATGCCCCATCCCTGGAAATGTTCAAGGCCATGTCAGACAGGGCTTGGATCAGCCTGGTCTGGAGCTTTGTTAAAAAGCATTGCTCGAGTATAAAATATCCCCAAAGTTCAGCTGAATAGGAGAAACTTGCTTTTAAACATCCAATTCACCATTAAAATGTCCAGTTCATTTAAAGTCAACACTAGAAAAATCCAGCTCAGTATCCACCTGCACATTTTTTGACATGACTGCCTTGGGATTATCCAAAATTCATCAGATGCTCATTAGAGCATTGAAAACTTCCATATTTTCCCCCAGAGCAGTCATGACAATGCTCAGCTGCTGGGGAAAAAAACCCCAAAACTCTGCATCCAAAATTTCAGTCTTCAAAAATCAGTGACTTTCCAATTCAACACTTAACATTTGCTTCAAGTTCAAATGCTGGGGTGGTCAAACACCTTCCACAGCATTTTGCTGGTTTGATTCCTGTACAAGAACACACCATGAGGAGCTCTCTGGAGCTGGCAAAGCTCTTCCCCAACAATTATGAGCTGTTATCTCTGGGTGGTCTTTGATTATCACTTCATAAAGGCCAACAGTTGATCATCTGAGGGGAGAGGAGGAAAAGGTTGGGTTGGGATGGGCTGCTGTGGAATTATGTTATCTGGCCAATTTACCTTGGAGTGAAAGTTTATGGGTTTGAGTACTAAAACCAGCTTAAAAAGACAAAAAGGCTGCAATTCCCCCACAGCTGAGCCTTCCTGGTGACCTTGCCCTTTAACCAGGACATTAATCAAATTATAGTGGTTGTGTCTAAGGTGGAATTTCACCTTTAATGCACAGCATCTTACCATGTTTGGCCAGATTCAGTTCAATCAAAAAGTCTGAAGTTAATTAAGGTTTCTTTTATAGCCAGTGGGAAATAAATCAGCTTTTGGAACACAGCTGTTCTATCCTATTCACACAAAAACTTCAGGGTAAAATAAATTAATCTTAATCCATGGCTACAGTGGACCCTTGACCAGAAGGGAAGTGCAAGCTGGGCATCTCATATGCAGACTGTCAATAAGTATGGGATTCTCCTCCTTTCCAGAACTCTTCTGCTTATGGCAATGAAGTGGAAGGATCATCCTGTTATTCCTCCTCACCTGCCAGCTGCTCACCACTGCTTGGCTCACAAGAGTTATTGTCCTGCAGAACGGCTCCTTAATCTGCTTGTGCAATCAATCCCTAAATTTTGGATTGGCAGTGGCCTCGTGTTTCCAAGACCAGAAAATCTGATGTTAAATATTGGAAATTTAGAATGGATTCTTTGGAAACCATTACGTGACTGCATGAATCCACTGGAAAAGAAAGCTGTGTGGGAGGAAAAAAAAAGGATTGAAAACCTGTGTCTGGAAGGGCTGCCTTGATCTTTTCAGAGTATGCTGAGCAGAGGATGATGGAGATAAAAGAGCTCCTCAATACAGGAAGGGTACAAGGAAAGCTGAAAAGCAGGACTGGTGTCTATTGTAGTCACACAAGAGAAAAGGAGAGAAACTATCACCACAGGAACTGTTAAAACACAGGGTAAGGAAGGACACTTTTTATAGCTTTCCATAGCTTGGTTGTGTGTCCTGTTTTCATCTATCAATAAAAAAGCTGAAGCCAAAGGACTCAGCCCAAGCCATCTGCTAAAGTTATCTCTTTTCTGGAAAATCTTAACCCAGCATGAGTACTTTATCAGCTGCTCCCAGGCAGCGACAGAACTCTATTAAGAGTCCCAAACTGTGTGTTCAGCCGAGCTATCTGCAAGGAGAAATCAAAAATAACTGGGGGACAGAGATGTTTCACAGCAGAGGAACACTGGCAGCAAACAGCCATCAATCACAACTCCCTGCAGCCTCCCTGTTCCTTCCCCATCACGCCACAGCGGGGAGATAACCACAAGCAGAAGAGAATCTGGAAAGTTTGCATCTCCTTCTGAGTGTTTGCGTCTGCTGAAGACGTGGTTTGCAGAGAGCCCAAAAGATGACGCACAGCACAAGGAAGGCTGTGTTTCTCCTGGCCTCCAGACTCACACAGGTTACATCCTGGTCAGCCTTCCTGGCTGCTGTGCACGCTGCTCGGACATCCAAAGGCTCCCCAGTGACACAGACATACAGCAGCCTTCCCTGGAGCCAGTGCAATGACTTTGAACTACTCTCAGGGAGATGTTGAGAACTTTCCTTCTAGCCCTCCTTTCAGTTTTCATCACTGGCTCCTGCTCTTGTGCTTCTCCCTTGCTGATTTTCAGCCCAGTGCCCTTCTCCTCTTTCACCCCTGGCATCAGCAGGCAGGGATGACTCAGGCCCTCGGGGTGCTTTTGGTATTCTCAAGCAACCAACATGTATCTTTTGGGTATCTCTCTTGATTTGGATTTCTCTCTTCACAGCGTTCAAGGAGCTCGGTGTTAAACTTGCAAACTCATCTCCTCACGCAGAAGGAACACTCCTTAAAGGAAATCTGCTGGATGATCCTTAAGGTCCCTTCCAACCCAAGCCACTCTATGATTCTGGTGTAGAAGAACCAGAAGGAGGAGCCTGACATTCCTAATGATGAAAGCAATTGTCTGAGAGAGGAGCCCTGGCCTCTCCATCTCTTCTCTCATCACTGCTCCACAATCGAAATGCCCAGACCATGCTGGGAGCATGAACAGTAAAACTCTTTGGTAATCCTAAGGAATAGAGGGAAAGGAGGAACAAAGGCAGAAAACAATCCCTTTGCTTTCCTCCAGCTTGACAGGCAGCCCTTACAAATGAGGCATTTTGTCAACAGTATTGGTCATGAGAGAAAGTAAGAAATTGAACCTGCACCTCCTGCAAACTACTGAGCATGTGAAGGACAAGGACTGGCAGGTGTTTCTCCTTTCTTGTGCCTTTGCTGATGAAGTGGGAGAGGAGGGTCACTGTATGGGCACTGCCAAAGCAGCCTTCCTTGAGTCACTCCTAAGGGATGGGGGCAGCTCTTCACTCTGGGGGAAGAACTCCTCAGATCATTTCCTTATGCTAGCCCCTGTCAGTAGCAGGTGATCTGTGCAATGTGGCATTCAGTCACACTGAATTACTCCATCCCACTCTAATTGGCTCAGTAAGTCACCTCTGTTTACTGTCAAGAAATGCAGATGAGAAACGTGCTGAGCCGTACAGAGCCCTCACCCCATCCTGCATGTCTGCAGAGAGGCCAGACCCTCACCAGCTGCACCTCAGCTCAGCATCTTGTCAGGAGCAGATGGAAGCTGCTGCCTGACCCCAGGAACATCCTGCAGAGATTTCACAACACATCCAGTGTTCCCCATGCGCTGCTTCTTGCGTTGGTTTCACCCCAGGAAGAGCCGTTCAGCTGATTTTGGTTTCTCCAGGGTGGCTGATGCTAATGGCCAAACTCAGGTGGGATCAGGACCTTTGTAATCAGCAGGAGCTGGAGCACTGTCAGCCCCCTGGGCTGGGAGTACCAGTGATGGGCGATGGGTGAAGGCTCCCATCACCCTCATCCCTGAGGAACACCTTTCCAGAATGACTCACAGGTGGGTTCAGCACGAGCCCCGCTGTGCCGTGCCTTCCCAGCCCTGCCAGCACTGCTCTTTCATCTCCCTGTGTGAGAGTTACAGCAGGTCCCAGCTGCTGATTCCTCATCCATGCTCTTCTCCACTCCCCCTCCACCGACATGCCCAGCAGGTTGTTCTGACTCGAGATCTGCTGCACAGCAGTCTGCCCTCATCGCTGGCCTGTGTTCAGCAGCTGACAACCAGTGATACAATGCACATGCAATTTTACAGGTTGTTTGGAAACACCCTTTCATATAAGGTCTTTATCCAGTCTTTCAGTCTCCCCATCATGGCTTGGGGCATCAAAGCAAAGAGAGTGATCTCTATTTATTCCTTCCACACAACCAGGGCCCTGCAAACTATTTTGGCGACCGGTTCCTACTTCCCCTGCCATCACAGCACCGCTAAATCTGGATCTGAGGCTCTCAACACTTCTGCCTTTGCATTTAGCATATGCTATGGAGAATAAGGTCAATATGTGTCAGCGTGCTGCCTGTGATGAAAACTGTCCCAGCAACGCCCGCGGTGGCCTGATTCAAAACTCAATCGAAGAAACAGGCAGCTCTGCATCTGAAATGACGTGCAGGATGGCTTGAGCGACTTTGATAAAAAACTAATGAGACCCACAGACAGATGGTTTTGTTTCCAGAGCTGATGGCTGCCTTGCATAACGCATTCGCATCAGCAAATATTTTTCCAGGGATAAATACATGTCTGACCACAAAAGCAATGATTCCTCAAGAAACTACAGAAGGAAGCTGTCGGTGCAGCCAGCTACCTGCTGTGTGCACACAGGTTGCTGAGAGTTTCTGTTGACTTTAGGCACTTATCAGGAACAATTTCAAGCTTTTGCTTCTTGACTCGAGCAAACACAGAGCAATATTATATCCTTCCTGTTCTTCTGCAAGCAAGTTCAGGACAATAATTCAATGGAGACAATAATTTATTCTTCCACTAAAGTGGTGAGGTATGTTAATTGCATGGTATTTTAAGGATATTCATTAATTTCACAGCAAGACAAAAGCAAAGGAAAAATTTTCTGCTGAACACTGGTACTAGGCTACAAACATAAACCTTTTGTACTATGTTTAAACCAAGCAAAGAATATCCTATAACTCTGCCAGAAACCAGAGGAACAGAAACAAATTCTGTGCATTTTCAATAGTGACAATAACTAACCATTAGATCAAAAGATCCATTTCATGACTTTAAGTAATAATAGAGTCACCACTTGCAACACTCAGTAGTGCAACCGAGATTTCTGTTTTAATCAAAAAACAGAAAAAAGAAAAAAAATTCCAACAATAGTAATTTTTACATAAATCTTTTGGCCAGGAATGGAAATATTTCAGCTACAACTCCTGACGTTCTCTCTTGACTTCACTGCTCATGACTCAACAACGCAGCCCCAGTGAGTCATCCCTGGTTCAGTGTGTGAAGCATTTCATGGCTGTCATGGAAAACATCACCTCCCTGAGCCTCCAGGACAGACACAGCACAGGAGGTGCCAAAGCACCATCTCTGGGGCCCCACTGCAGCACCCCTAAACTTAATGGACTCGTTCAGCCTTTTCCTTCTGCCTTTGAATTCTCTGTTTCTCTACCAGCTGCTCAAAAGGATGATTCACTGGAAAGTTTTCAACCATTCCCACAAATCCCCAAGTTGAGAGAGTTTTTAAAGGGATTGAGTCTGGCTTAAGTGAGCTCACACTAGGGATTACAGCTGATTTAAAAAATGCTTTCAGAAATCAATTTCACTGAAAGCAGTAAATGCCTTTTTGCTCTTTTTTTCTTTTTTCACCTGCATGAGATCTGGTATTTGACCACAGCTAAAGGAGCCAGTGCTACTGCCAGGCTGCTGCTCTGCCCCCTTTGGCTCTCCTTCCTCACCCCACAGTGATGCTCAGCAGTGAACTGCCTCAGAATGAGCTGTTTTCCAGCTCCCTCACACAAATCTTTGCCTCAAAACTCTTAATACAGCCACTTTAACTCTCTTTCTGGAGGCCAGGGAGAAAGCTCTGTAAAAGCCTCTCGGGCCCAAGAATCATCCAACCTCCCATGGTCCTACACATCAGTTAGGATCATGAGAGCAGCAGTTTGTTTGTGGATCTGGCTGTAGCTCAGCCACAGGAAGGAGCAATCCTGTGGTGAACAATGGATTTTAAAAGGTGCTTTTGAGCAGCCCCTGGTGCCCAGCACCCTTGTGTTTCTGCTGGAGGCAATCAGAGAGGACACACAGGGCAGAACATGCTTGTTGGAAAACTGACTTAAGATGCTTCAATGCTTTTGGAAAAAAAAAAAAAAAAAAGTGCCCTGGGGTCTAAATGGAACATACTGAAAAATAAGGAATTATTGACAATAAGGAAAAAATGGATTATTCTACTAGACAAGAAACCATTTTGGAAGGACAGCTTATCCCCAAAGCCCTGTTTGGGTAATGCAGCTATGAAGACATCATCTAATTTAAATTCCCAGTTGTTTAAAATAAAGAGAAGAGAGGAAGGTACTGCTTATATCCCATGTATCTGATCCAGGCAACATCTGTTCCTGTCACAACCCTGATAAGTGGCTGTTTTTGAACTTCAAACATCTGAGATTCTCCTGTCTAACCTTGGCAGTGCCCAGCTTTATCTACTGGACTCCATCACACACAGGTTTACAAACAGCTTTTCCACACAGTTGTAAGAACACCAACAGGAATAACAAGAAACTATCCAAACAAAAACATAACCCTACCCAGACTTCCCTCCTCTGAGGTGCATCCATCACTGTCAGCAATGCTGCAGATAAGATTAGACCTCCTGCTAAACCTCCCAGTTTCCATTCTGTTCATCCTTTTTTCCATCCTGAAAAGGGAGCTTATCTGCAGCTTTGTCCTGGAAAGTCAGTGTCTGTTAACAAGGAAGGGTGACCCTATGTAGAGACTTGCCCTGAAGTCTGATTTGGGTGTCAAATCATGACCCTGCACTATTCCTCTGATGTGACAGCCTTCACACTGGACCAAATGAGAAGGCAGATGTGATACCAGAGCCTGCCAGAGACCACAACATGAGCCAGGGGTAACCCAAAGCAGCCTGGTGAAGTTAAAAGCCCCAAAACAAAACTCAAACACAGTGATCACTCTGAAAACTCAAGAATGGAAGGTCTCAGAAGATCAATACAAGAGAAAGGCAAGGAGAAACGTGAACAGAAGGTTGAGGGAAGTGTTTTTGTCCCTCTCCTCTGCTCTCATGATACACTTGCAGTACTGCAGCTCTGGGGCCTCCAAGAGTGTGAATGTGTTGGAGCAAGCCCAGAGGAAGCCACAAAGATGCTCCAAGGGCTGGAGCCATTTGCTCTGGGGACAGGCTGGGAGAGCTGGGGGAATTCAACCTGAAGAAAAAGCTCCAGGGAGACATTAGAGCCCCTCTCAGCACCTAAAGGGGCTCCAAGAGATCTGGGGAGGGACTTCTGACAAGGGCCTGGAGTGATGGGATCAAGGGGAATGGCTTCACACTGCCAGAAAGCAGGTTTAGATTAGCTATCAGGCAGTGATTCTTTACAGCCAGGGTGGTGAGGCCCTGGCACAGGCTGCCCACAGGAGCCATGGCTGCTCCATCCCTGGAAATGTTCAAGTCCCTTCCAACCTAAACCATTCCATGATTTTATGAAAATGGATCTCTTTGATGTCATGGCTTAGGACTTGGCAGGAGTCAGTAATCATCTCTCTTGTTGTCTGCCAGGCTCAGGTGTGTGTGCAGCACCTGCTGGAAGCAGCCCTGAGTGTTCCTCCAACCCTCCCAAGAGCTTGGCACAGGCTCACATCCTGCCAGGAGCACATGGGACACAGCCTGTGCAGCTCCCACAGCCAGATGGGTGTCAGGGTGCAGAGCCAGCCTGACCAGAGCTTGACCAGAACTTGCCTTCACAGAGCTGCAATTTGTCCCCATTGCTGTTATCCTGATGACAAAAAAGAAAAAATAAATCTTTTCCTGGGAAAGGTGTGCCTGTATGAAGCACCAAGGAGCAGGCACGTGCTGTGAGCCATCAGGTAACATTACTCCATCTCCACATGGCACTGAGGTCACTCCCAGGGCACAGCAGGTTCTCCTGCCCACAGTGGCACTGCCTGTCCCCTGCAGTGTGGCAATGCTGGCTGTGCCCAGTTACCAAAGGGGATTTGGAGTGCTGTGGATCCACACTCACACACACAGAACCCAGGCCTGTGCTCACAGCCCAGCTCAAAGGATTTGATCTCACTCTATAAAATAGTCACAGCTGTACCCCTTCTCCTTGCCACAGCCATGGATCCACCAGGGCTTCTCCAGGCAAACATCAGGGTACCTGGAGCCACAGCACAAGGATCCTTCCCATTTACTTCCAAAGACTAGGTGGGCTCAGGACTATTGCTGTAGGTGTTCTCAGACCCCATAATTTGGAAATGGCTGGTGCAGAGCACATGAAAGGGAGCTCTGAAAGTCATTCTTCTCAACTCACACCCTTATTTGATTTAGAGCAAGATATATCAGCAAGATATATTATATAGAGAAAGATATACATTATCTGGGGAAGAACTTTGATTTTATATGGGACAGAGCTCAGCAGAGCAGACACTCCCAGGGAGCAAACATTCACTGAGGACTTTCTGTTTGCTGTGGTCATGATGGGTTATTGCACTGGGAGACCTGAAGAGCTCAGCTGAGCTCAGGACCCCACCAGGCTGGGCATCCAAACACCCAGGAGGGGACAGCCTCCAACCCAAAGCCTCAGGGGAGATCTCACTGCACCCTTCTTCTTTTATAAAAAAGGAGGAAGAGGGACTTTTTACAAAGGTAGATAGCAGAAAAGGGGGAACAGTTTTAAGCTAAAAAAAGAGAGAATTAGATTAGATGTTGGAAATAGTGAATTCTTTACTCAGAGTGACAAGACACTGGCACTGGTTGTTCAAGGAAGCTGTGGATGCTCTATTCCTGGAACTATCTGAGGCCAGCCTGGATGAGGCTGGGAGCAACCTGGTCCAGGTATCCTCACCCATGGCAGGGAGATGGAACTGGATGATCTTTAATGCCCCTTTCAGCCCAAACCTGCGTGATTCTCTGATTCAAAGCCTTTTACAGTTAGAGGGAAGAGAAAGAAAAAGTGTGGAGAAGGATGCACAAAGAGATTAAATGAGGTGCCCAAGGTCATGTGAGAAGACTCTGGCCATCAGGGTTACAAACCAAACATATTTTACCCTGCTACTTTACTCCTCCTACTGGAAATCTTATCACTGTTTGTGGGAGGAAGGGAGGTAATTTGAAAGACCCACCCTTCATTTAGTTAATTGTGATCATTTCCAAAATCATTGCATAATTAACACATTTCAACATGCCATAAAACATATTCCATGTTACTAATTTATCTCCTGGATTTACAAGACCACAATGATTAGTGAAATAAGAGAGAAAAAATGTCAGAAAATATGGAGAAATGTGTCAGAAAAATATGGAATGAGAAGAAAACAAAGATATAAACAGACACACACCCTGCCTGATTCCATTTTGACTGCACAATTGGGTTCAATTGGGGTCCCAATTACAGTGCCAAGCTGGATGCTGCTGGAACAGAATGGTTTTTCCTGTGCCATATAATGGTGATTGTAGTATCTGGACTTTTTACAACAGAGTAGATCCTGGGTTTCCAAGATAAGGATGAGAACAGGCTTTCCTTCTCATCTCTTGTAAACCTTTGGATTTCCACATCTCTGCAGTTTCCTTGTGAGGCTTGAATGCCAGTTTTCCCTGGGGCTGGCAGGCAGGAAAGGAGCAAGAGCCACACACCACCCCACGGCAGAAATGCTCATACCATGTCTCACACCGAGCATTAGGGCTCAGGTACCTGAGTGAGCTGCACAATTTGGGGAGGAAACGAGCCAGGCAGGGCTGCTGAGACCAGCACAGCCCACCCCACAACAATCTGAGGCAGCAGCTCATGAGCTTGGGCAATGTGACCATTCCTGACATGGCAGATTCCTCGTGGCTCTCCCAGAGCTGACAGCATCACTCGGTTTGTGTGTCACAGGAGGAAGGAACCTGCTCTCATTGCTACAAACCCTCTCTCCACACCACATAATGGTCCTGGCTCATCCCACCTCTGACAAAGCAAACTTTACTCACAGATCTGTGACTCTGGGGATCTCAGCACCTTCTTTGACTCCTGCCATATGGTTTTGCAGTCCTCCTGGAGCTTATAGAACCGCTCCTTTCTCCAGGAGCTTGACTTCACTTTTAGCAGCTGGCTGCCTTTCAGGAGGAACTTCAGGTCCTTGTCATCTTTGAGGCCTGTGGAGAAACAGAAGTGGTAGTGTTTTAAGAGACAGCTCAAGAAATGATGCTCAAAGAATTTTCCTTTCCACAGGGGCAGTCAGGTCTGGGGAGGAGAGCAGAGCAGAGAGACCCAGAAATCCTCCACATCGCTTCATGATCACAAAAGAGGCTGAATGAAGCCTTGTGCACTTCTCAGATTGAGTCTGAAGACTTTGTATTATAATTCTCAGGTGTTTTACAAAGATAAAATATCTCCTTCCCAGCAAATACTGCTAGGATGCAAAACCTGCAACAAAACCAACAAGAGAACAGTAAAAGCAGAGAAAGGAAAATTGCATAACTTGTAACTGGAATGCTGTCAGGAACTTTCAAGTGATTTCAAATCCATTCTGCAACAAAATTTCCTTTGTGGAAACAGGAATACACAAAGATAACTCTCATCCTCCTCTGGCAAGCAGTGTCTTCCTATCCACGTGGGAATTTTGCAGATCAGATGAAGCTTAGGAAAGAGAATTTTGGTGACAGGCAGCAACAGATCACTAAGGCAGCAATAAGGAGCAGCCACAATCTCCTCATTGCTCAACCATCCGAAGGGTCTTTGTCTTTTTTACACTATGAGGTCAATGCAGTGTCAAATAATAACAACCAAACCTTCTGGTTGTGGGAACTTTGGATTTCACAACTTAGCCTAGATTCAGGAAGGCACTTAAGACATCTAGAGAGGAAACAGGCACCTACTGAGACTCCAAAAACACAGAATTGGCATTCTACATGGTTTTGAGTGTCTCAGCAGTGCATGACTTCCACATACCTAAACACCTTGGAGAATCTGTCCCTCAAACCAACCATTAATTACAGATGTGAAGCATGCAGACTGAGGAGGGTGAGAGCATGAAACACAAGAAGCACATCCTGGGCTTTCTGTAATAGGCACCTTCAGCTCTGTGACACTGCATGAAAAGCTGGTTGAGAGCTGGTGAAGCAGCATTTAACTCTGCAGTGCTGACCATGAGCATCCCAACTCAGAGGAAACTTTTCTAACCTCACCTTGACAATGCAGGTAGCCACATGGCCACCTGCAGCCACCTGACACTCACCTGCAGGGAAATTCCTCAGTACTCAACAAATTTGACGTGGAGTCTCACAAATAACATTTTTCACTGCAGTGTCCCCAGTGGCATTGGGTTGGTTTTTCTCTGGGGGACACAGCTGCTTTGAATCACTGGCTTTTAAACAAGGCAGGACAATAAAATACCAGGTATCACTTCAGGCCTGCTTGAAAAACAAAAATGTGAGATCCAAGTGGCCAAATTCCCAGTGTCCTGACGCTCCATACAGGAAACTGAAGTGACAGGTGCTACAAAGCACCAATGTGGGTCATGGTGCAGCAGCAAAACCCAGCACTGCGAGTTTGTAGCTGGGATATACTGGCCTAAAGAGAGAATTTTAGGCAGCCAAAGCCTAAATTTACATCAGAGATAAATACTAGGGGTGTCCAGTGTCCACTTTGTGAGCAGTTCACGCCATTTATTGGTTTTGCAGAGCTCGAGGAGCATGCCTAGACCTGAGCCAGGCCAAAACATCCAGGCTTGAAAGCATCAGAGTAGAAGCTGGAAATCCTGCAAAAGTGGCTTTGGCCCCTCTCTCTCCTCAAAGTTAAATTAGATATCTCATTAATTGTCTTCCCCACTACAGCACTGCTTGGCTTCTCAACTCATGAGCGCTCTGGAGGTTCCTAAGAGGGGAATTTGAATGCTTACCCCACAGAAAAAAATTCATTGAGAGAAGGAAAAAAGCTGTCTCCTGCAAAACACAGAAGGGTGACAAGTTGAGGCCAGCTATGGGATGTGGGACAGCATTCCCAGGGACTGATGAGAGGCCACTTCATCTGGAAATGGAAGGACACACACCACAATAGCTTCACGGGTTCTTGGTCTCCTGAGCTGGCTTCTGCTGTTAGGCAAAGGTTCTCCAAGTGCACAGACTGCAGCTTCACTAACATCCCTGGGGTTCCCCTCACAGTTCTTGGAAACTTTTCCCTTCTCCCTCTGCACCCACATTTCTATTCTGGCTCCCAGATCTATTCCTTCTTTTTCTTCAGATCCCAACCACTTGAGGAATCATTACAGGACTAGGAGGAGGACGTGTCATCCTAGGGTGACATGAGGAGGAAAGCAGGAAACCCACCAAATCCTTTGGATGCCTGTGTCCACAGGTGTGGAATGAGAAATCCATTTAACCAGGCATGTTTTGTTCTACAGACCCTGCATGCAGCACCTGTAATGTGCCCTGCTACCAGGACATCCCAAAGAGCTGCACCAACATAACAGAGACTGATCTGGATGGGCACAGGTGGTGGCCAAGGGCAGATTCCTCTCCTCCAGGCTTCAAGCACACAGTTCACACACAAGCTGGAGCTCGGAGCCCTTCATCATGATCACCCAGGCAGTGAAACAGTGTGGTCAAAACACCCTTCTTCCCCAGTGCTTCAGGCTCTGCCTCCTATGCCCAACCAAGCACTGGCACAGACTCTTTTCTTGAGTGAGTCACTGAATTTCTGTGTTCCTACCTGCATTTTGTTAGGCCAGAGATGCAGCGTAAGACACTGTGATCTGCTGATACAGGAACCACAAACACACACACCCCTGATGTGTCAGTGGGACATTGCTCTCAGCTGGCTATTTAAACTGCTTTCCAATAAAAACACCCCACCTTTTCCCTGCAGAAACCTGAGGATTTCTTCCTAATACCCCACAGAGAATCATGGAATGTTTTGGGTTGGAAGGAACCTTACAGGTCACCCCATTCCACACCCCTGCACAGGCAGGGACACTTCCACTAGCCCAGATTTCTCAAAGCCTGAAGCTGAGGAGGTTTGTGGTCCAGAAGTCCATTTCAAAGCAATGAAAACTTGTATCTAAGAAACCAGAATCATTGTACACATACATAATTTAAAAGTTAAAAAACTCCGTGCAGCAGGACAAGGATATTGACTCCCAACTATATAACAACATTTAGCGTGAGAAGCACAATCACTGCACTGAAATAGATGTGCAAATCCTGCCTGAAGCATGTGGCAAGACTGTGTCTTGTTTAGAATCCTCTGTAAAATATCAAATACACACTTAGCATGCAAGGGTCGGGATCTCCCTACTTGCAAAACATCAGTCAAACACTTTCTGAACAGAATATATTCACTGTGCAGTGATGTTCAGAGTAAAAATCATGTTTGGCCAAGGTAGGAGCGCCTTGAGCACACACACAGCACTGCAATAACCATCGTGTTAATACTCTGCACTAGGAAGCTTGAGACATTGAGACATCAGGAATATTAACCTTTGGCTTATCTAGCTCAGGTTTACAGCAAGCAGGAAGCTCAGTAAAACAATAGCTGTCACGGCAGGAGCTGGGCTTTGAGTTCACTGAGGAAATAGGATGGCAGTGATAATCCGTATTGCTGCACTGCTCCCGCAAATCTGCTGATCTGACAGAACTTAATTACAGTCGCTATAAAACAAGTCTCCTTCTTCCCCCTCTCCCCCTCCCACCTGCTTACAGACCAGGCTTAACCCAGGTTTGCTGGTTTAAATGGGCAGAAAGCCTTTCTGGTAAAATCTAAGGAGCTCAGGCGGGTAAATGGCTATTTCCCACTTCCATCCACCCTCTGTGGCACCAGGAACCAAGGAACTCTCATCCACTCGGGCTGTGCCTCCAGAGCACAGGAACCAGCAGTGAGTTCATAGGCACACAAGTTATGAAACTCCCCGGGTTTCCTCTTTCATCAGCAGCCTCTGTGTGCTTCCCTGGGTTCTTACAACAACAGACAGCACGCCACCGAGCAGGGCTAAAACTGGGCAGGAGAAGGGCACTGCCCTCCCCAAACACCCTCAGTTAGAGGCAGCTCAGAGAGCCCAGCAAAAGATTTGGGAACCGAGCCTTTGCCCGCATTCCTGGATGCCTCCAACGAAGCGCTTCACACATCTGGCGTGTGGTTACAAGCAAACGAGAGGAAAGGAAACCTTGGGAATTTAACCCTGGAGCTCAGGGTGGAGCAGGGAAAAGAGAAAGGAAGCGGTGCCGAGGCTGTGCCCAAGCTGTCCCTTACCCAGCCTGATGCCATTCAGCGCGGCCACTCGACGGCTCTGCTCCAGCAGGATGTTTTCCTGGGACACGCTGCGCTTGGGCTGCCTTCGGATGCACTGCATGATCCAGTGCGGGGCTCGGGGGAGGCAGCCGGCCGTCGGGAGGGCTGGGGGGCAGTGCCACCCCCGCAGGGATCCCTGCTCATCCAGGGGCTCCAAGGAGCGAGCGCGGACAGCGGCAGCACAGCCCGGCAGGGGAGGGCAGAGTCCGGCCGGGGGTGGGACTGGGGGAAGTCTCTCCTCCCGCTTCACACGCTGCATGCAGAGTTAAGCCGAGGAGCCTGCCGGCAGCTGCCCAGGTAGAAGGAACGAGTTTTCCACCAGTCGTTCGCCAGTGGGATTTTACACATCATTTCCGAAGGCTGGAGAAGTCGCAGATATTGTTTGTGGCTCCTAATCACTGCCTTGGGCTTGTCAGCCTGGATCCGAGCGAGCCTGGCTCCACCTCTGTTCTGTCTCCGTGCTGCTCCCACTGACGGGCACTGAGCGCCGTGCCTAAAACCCCCCTCAGCCAGGGCAGATGTGACCCAAAAGATGCTCGGAAACTGAGCTTTAATGCTCTTCCTTTTCCACTTAGGAAAGAGTGTTTTCCTAAGAGTGTGGGGAGTGTCTTCTCTGCCACTTTTCTATTTCCTATGTGACTTGGGTGAGTCACTGACCCCACATTTCTGCATGTCTTTGGGTTTATTCTTGTAATTCAGATTCACCCTGCACTGTGGTACAGGAATAAGCCCCCTCAGGGATTTAACAAGTCACTGATTACACAGAATCATGGAACAATTCAGGTTGGAATGAACCTCTGGGGCTCTCTTGTTCATCCACCCATTTGAAGTGAAGAGTCACCTTCAAAGGCAGACCTGGTTGCTTGCAGCCTTGTCCAGGCAAGTTTGGATATCTCTAGGGGCAGAGACTCCAAAGCCAATTTCGATACAAGAGCTCAGATGTTCTCAGAAGAATTTGTTATGACCAGTATAAATTTCCTTTGATGAAACTCACAGCCATTCCCCACTGTCTTAGCAATGGTTGGGACTAAAATCCATTTCTTCCCTAGCCATGACCTTTTCTGAAGGGAAAAATAGCAGCTATACACACATCTTGTCACCGACCTTTATATATATATATATATATATATATATATTTAAATTTTTTTAGGGTTTTTTGGGGTTTTTTTGTTGTTGTTTTTTTTTGTCATTACCCTTGTGAGTTGCTACTGTAAGGGTAAAGGGTCAAACTGGTGTGAAGATCCCTTACTGTAGAATCAGCATATACCCAAGAAACTTGACATCAACCCACATGTCACTGTTTTAGCCACTATTTTCGACCTAAATGAAGGCTCTCCATCACCACCCCCTCAACATACTCAGTACAGGCTCTATAAACATTGTTTCTGGTGTCTGTCAATCCAGCATCTTCCCCTTCTTTCTCTGTAGTTTGAAGGAAGCCCCCCCAGCCCTCACAGGGAAGCAGAGGACTGGGTTGTTTGCCCAGCACAAGGACAGGGTCAGA
Organism: Parus major; assembly: GCF_001522545.3. NCBI lineage: Eukaryota > Metazoa > Chordata > Aves > Passeriformes > Paridae > Parus > Parus major. The sequence goes on from NC_031769.1 coordinate 4,142,687, forward strand.
GTCATTAATCACTGCCAAACACCGAAGGTGACAAATTCTGGGGACAAGACAGAGCCATTTCACGGCCTTGAACAGCAGTACATCTAATAACTCTTTATTTACACACAGCCATTGCAGATCACAGACAGCAAAGGAGAATAAGGGCAGTTTCTGGATGATACATTGCTGAACATGTTAGCCAGGTTGTCAGTGGGTGTTTGGGAAACACCTCCAGCCTTCCTGGGCCCCCTGCACAGACAGGGGCTGGATGTCAGAGCTGTAATCTCCATAGCACTCCCCTGGGAGCTGGGAGCTTTGTTTTTGCCCTGGCAAGGAGGTGAGCACCATGAAGTAATGGCTGGATGATATTTATTAGCTATCAGTCTCTGAGTACTTCCCATATTTCACATTGTGCTGGAGAGGACTGATCTAATCAAAGGAGTGGGGAAGTCTCCCGTAATTGCCTTAGCAAAACAATTTGCTTCTACACACCAGCTCTCCTGCCCAGGAGCAACCAGAATCCCATAGGGATTGATCTGGGGACACACAGAGCCCCTGTGCTTCAATTTCTCATTAATTCCTAATAGCAGTGCCAGTGACAGCTCTGCTCAAAGCTTTCCATGCCCTTGGAGAACATTTTACCATACTTAGCCCTGAAGTTTGCTCACACACAAAGCACAGGGTCAGCATTCAATGAATTTAGATACCTCCCCAGAACAGCAATGTGCAAGTTTTGCTGTTGTGAGGGCTTCAGAGATGTTCAAATCAGTTTGTTTTTAAAATGAAGATGGGATAATCGGGACAAAAATTCCCTGCTTTGGTAAACAACTGAGCTGGATTTATTGTGGTCTTGAGTTAAAGACAATGTCACAACTCACAGAAGAAGCCTGATGGATAAGTGTGACATGGGTATTGATGTTACATGATACTGTCACAGTCTGGAACGGGAGGAAGTAATTCCTGCAAATGGCTCATAGAAAAATTCTTTAAGCCTTATTCACTGCAGGTAACTGCACCTCAGTGGGTCGTGCAATTTTACCCATATGACCAACCCCAATTAAATAAATGGCCCTGGTCACATGAGTGAAGTTATCCATGTCCCCGTGCCCAGGATCGGGGCTGTGCTCATCACCCTATTGATTCCAGCTGGATTACTCACAGAGCAAATGGAACTCGATGGGAACAAGGATGTCAAAACACGGCCCCAAAGTTTGCAAAGTGCTTGAATATCCAGGAAACAGGCACTTGCAGATGGAGTGCCTGCAGTGTCTGGTAGGAAATGGGCTATGTGAGAACACTACAATCCACAGGCTGCTCTTTAGATGATTTTCCAAAAATTAATCAATCTCCATCACATCCTTTCACAAAGGAGATAAGGAAGCACTATTACCACTTCACACTGGGAGAAGCAGGTTGGCTTTTGAGTTCTTTATTAGGGCTGCACTTGTTCTCCCATCACCATCATATTTAGGCAATGCCAAAAGTGTTGCAACCCTAATTCTGATGACAGTCTCTTTAGAGCACACTGACAAAACTGACAGGACAAAACTCAGCTGCTGATTTGCCCATACTTGTGATAATTTAGGAGTGGAATAAGAATACCTGTGCTGGTGATGACCTCACCACTTCCTCATCACATCATGCACATGATGCAAATTAGAACTAGTAGTGCCTGTGGGAACTAGGTATCAAATAATAAATGTCATGTTCAGGAGAGATTTTTCCCCCTAAAGAGGCCAAAGATTTGCTTTGCTCTGTATTTGTTACCAAGAAGAAAAAAAAAAAAAAACAGGTGTGTTTTACATGATGCCATTCTTCTCACTAAAGAATATGACAGAAAGGTGCCTTCCTTTCTGCAGGGTCCCACCTGCTCTGTCCTTCCCCCACTTCATCCATGCCCTGCCATATTCCACCTGCAGAAATCCTCTTTCTCTGCCACCTCCAGGACACCACTCACTGCTCTCCCCAGTAACACCTCACATCCTCTGAGGACCAGGCCTTGCTGTTAGCATAGCTTTTCACCTCCAGCAAAAAATGCCTGTGGATCCTCTACACCAGCATTTTCCTTCTCACTCCCTGTGGGGAAGTGGGGATCAGGGAGTGGGTGCTGAGACCAGATGCATGGGTGCATCCCTGGCCAAGGATGCTGCTGCTTGTTCCCAGTAGGTGCTTCTTCAGAGCATGTGGTATGTACCCAGTTCCACCTTGTGGTCACACTGAGAACGGGCTTCTCCAGCAGCAAACCTCCTCCTCCTCCTCTTCCTTACATTGGCTTCCCTTGCCCTCTCCCTTTCCAGAGTGCTTGAGAGGTCCTGCTGAGCTGGGCCAGAAACTATATACATTAAACCTTAAAGATTCTTACAAGAGGAATTCTCCCAAGTCTCGACTTGTGTTGTCCTTCAAACCATTTCCTGAAGCCTCCCTGTGCCTGCACACTGGCCAGAAGCTGTGTGACAGGATCAGCACTGTCACCCTGCCCAGCATTTCTCAGCCCCACTTTCTCTCTGTATGTTTTGGCTGTCTCACCTTGTCTGAATGATCTCTGCGAGGAGAAAGGTCCCTCCTCCAGCTCTGGCAAGTCCACACAGCCCTTCTTTCCCCAAAACAGGCTGGTTATATCCAGAATGCCCAGTGGGAAGGCTGCAGGCCCATCACCCAGACTGTGCCATCTGTCAGCTTGCTGTGGGTCAAAACCAGGCTGGGGAATGTGTTGGCAATTCAACAGGGCAGAGCCCTGGCCTTGCTTTGTGTAAACAGAGCCAGGCTGCCTGCTCAGACATTTCACAGACAGACAAATCATGACCTTTATTTGTGAAAGCCTTCATACATCTTCCTGCCAGTCCAGGTTCCTCACAGGGAGCTTGGATCAGTGCAGGGATAGGCTGTGACCCATCAAATGCTACTGCCCTGCGCTCTTGATGAAATCCAGGTAAAACAAAACACCCAGCTAAAGTTCATCGTGCTTGGGAACCCAAAATTGGACTGAAGGTTTGGTTTGCTTCATCACAGTGCACATAGAGATTTGACTGCAATGAGAGTGTAAAAAAAAAAAATAAAATACTGGCTTGCCATAAATTACAGCTTTTCCAGTAGGTGGTGTGGAAAGAAAGTAATTGAAAAGAAGGATATCAACTTGATAGATAGGACCAGGATCAGCAGCCAGGAGCACTCGAGCAGCTCAGCTGCCCACCTCCCAAGTCATGCTTCTGGGAACATGCTCATGAAGGTGTTCTCTTCATAAACCCAAAGTCAGTTGTAGGTGGGTCCCAGCCTCATTTTTTAAAGGCCACTTAGGAGCTTTTCTCAACATTTTCTTCAGGAGCTGAAATTTCTTTCATAAACAAAATGCATGTCATTCTCAATATTCTGCAGCAGGGCAAAACTTGTGCAAAAATTAAATTGCACAACTGAATTATGCAAAACTAGGGAAAATATAATTTTTTTATTTTCCCCCCCCTAAGGGATTTATCTGGAATTTCTGTAACTCTTGTCAAAACCAGCCACTGAGACTTGTTGTGTGGTACCTCAATACAGGGCTTTAAAAGGTACCATGTGAGGGGAAGCCTGAGGTGTGAGAACTTCCCCACACACAGTGTTTAGGCTGGCTCATTTAAGGTGTGGAAATATTTCAGTTTAGAAGAAACTGTGTCAAAATCTTCTCTGCCTGCATAGAGAAAAGAAGAAACCTCTATGTCTGACCAAGGTCTGCTGCCTTCTGGTCTGGTGGCTTGGCTGGATGAAGACTGAGACCCTCCACCCATGGGAAGGACCTCAGAGACACATGGCTGGGGGGCAGACTGCAGTATTTAATTATCTACAGTGCTAACAAGAGGCCAGGAGAAGACAGGATACAATCCTCCTGCCTAGATCCCTATAAGCCTAAAATTTTTTAGAGGTTCCTGTGCTGACCCAGCTGAATCCCACCCCGTGTGATCAAATCACCAAGTGTTTATCTGTATCTTTCCTCCCAAAATACCATTTTTAATTGATATCCCTGTACAGGAAACTCTACTTTGCTCCCAAATCATTGACACCTTTGGCTCACAGTGTTGCCTATCCGGGCAGCTGAGTTTCCATTCCTACTCAAACCATTTCTTCCCCACACACCTCTCCATTTTGCTTTTCCCTGTAGTTGGGAAAAGGATTCCCTGAATCCTTTCATCTCTGCTACTTGCAGCACTTGTCCAAGTGACTGCATTTCCCTCTTCTTTCTTTCTCATTTCCTCATTAAAATCTATTTTCCCCCAAGCATCCTTTGGCCTTGTCTTAGCTACTTTTGGGGCTGATGGGGCTTTACACCCTGACAGCAATCTCAGAACCAACTGTGGGCTTTAGTTTTACTAAAAGACATTGCTCAGACGGCAAATTTAACAGCTTTTATGTCAAAATAAACATGTCCCAAAGTGAATTTTACTTGTCCTGTCTGAAAAAGGGACATGTTGACTGTTTAATGTGATGGGATGTGTCAGTATACCAAATTCCCCTGGACTGTGGGGAACTATGGTGAATTGTGGTTCACAAAACTCCCATGTAGTGCATCAAGCACAACCTGCATCAAAGGTGTGTGCTGGGAGCATTTTGTTGCTAGGAAAGGAGATCAAAGCCATCAGCTCCTCCAGAGCAGAACCCAACTGATCCCAGGCTGAATTACCTCCACCCATGGAGCTTGCAGTGCAGAAGGAGCTTCCTCAGTGCTCCCAGCTCACAAGGGCAGGTGGAGATGATTCATTTGGAAATTTCAATACAGATGTTAATCCTGAGGAACTGCTGGCAGAGGAAACAAGGAAATGGCCTGTCTTGTAGGATTTTACAAGGATCTGTAAAATCCTTGATCTGTACTGTGGCAGAGGGCATTCCCCTCACAATGTACACAGTGTCCTGGGTGAAAAGTCAGTGTTTAAGAATAAGGCATAGTACAAATTGGCTATTCTACAATCTGTGAGCACAAGGGCTCACAGTTCAGGAACAAACCAACTTCATGAGGCAAGAGAAGGAGTATTACTAACCCACCCACATTAATTCTGACATGGTAAAAACAGCTGTAGTTTTATCTACTTTGAGGAAAAAATTTAAAAAAAGAGAGAAACTGAAAGAAAGAACATGAGTTTCAACATAGAGCCAGGTGACAAAGCATATCCACAACTCGCAGTATCTGAAATTTCTGACAAAATTCATAGCACAAGTCTGATCCTGCTAAGAAGTTCACATGTGAACAACATCTCTTGTCTAAGTAGTCTGGCATTTGGACTGACTTTGGCACTTGTGTGTGTATGTGTGTTATGTGTCAAGGAATTTCAGTAAATACTTTTTAAAATTCTTGGCTCATTCAACATTTGTGTATTTTTCTGCTCAAGACAAAAAAAAAAATAGATTACCAGCCACTGAATTTTTCTTGGTTCCTAAACCCAGAGGACTAAATAATATTCACTGAAAAATAACTCACAGGCCAAAATGGGAAATGTTTTAACAGTTCCAGATGTGTTTCTCGGCTTTCTTTCCCCGGTGGCTGTATAATGAATGAGATACCTACAAAAAGTATAATATTAACCTCTGGTTCACCCTCCTGTTGGATTTCTATCATCTGGGAAAATCAGAGTGAAGATTTCATCAGCCGGGGGGAATCTTTTCACATTTCTGCTGGTAACACTAAAATGATTATGTTCATGGGTAATCACTTATTGCTGCATCACTTTATTTTTGTTTATAGCTTATCTGTAATAAGAAAGCACCCGCTTCATGAAACAAAAGAAGTACTGGAGGCTTTTCCCTTTTCTTGGGGATCAAAATATTCCATTTCAACCTGTAGCTCTCACAGCCCTGAGTTGTTTCTGCTCCTCAGAGTAAGGAAAATACAATGAAGGGGTAACAAAGCAATACATATAGTCAGGTGAGGGAATAAGGGGGGATATTTCATATCCCAGACTTGGCACCAATAGAATCTTCCTAAATCTCACTTGCTGCAAGGGCAGAGAGAACTTCTTTTTTTAGAAGCATTCCTTATTTTGTACTCAATATTTGCAGTGTCTCGGGGACAGCCCCTGAGCCCAGGTGTTTCTCCAGGCTCTGCTGTCTCCACCAGAGCCCACAGAGTTTATTCAGCCGGGCACCCATCCGCTCTCAGTTTCCCATAAAGGGGAGGAGATCTGGATCCACTTTTCTGAACTTGCAGATGCTTCCCCAGCCAAGGCACCCTTCCCTACCTACCAACACAGACTAACAGAGAAAAATCTGTCTTCTCTCTCTGTAACAGCGCTGGAATGCCCCATTACATCCAAGTGAGAGAATGGGGAAGTGGAGAAGAAGAGAGGAGGAAAAATAAAGCTCTTGGAGAAGATAAGCGAGCTGAAACACAAGAACACCTCCCCAGACTTACTGTTGCAGGCGAGGAATGTGCCATTGGGCTCCATGGCCGCAGCGGGAGCCGCCGGCAGCAGCAGCAGCAGCAGCAGCAGCGGAGCCCCGAAGTCAGCGCTGCTGCGGGGCGGCGGCCAGAGCCGCCAGGCTCCCCCTGCTCCTCGCTCCAGCGATCCCCGACAGCAGCTCCCTCCTCAGGGGCTGCTCCTCGCCCCTGGCTGGAATTGTGTCCTGTCTATGACTCCTCGTTTATCTCTCTCCCATCCGCACGCCGCCGCCTGCCCCGCGCAGCCACCGCGGCCGAGCGCTGCTCTGGCCCTGGCTCCTCCCTGCTCGGATTTGGCGTCTTCACCGCTGGCCCGGCCTCCTCCTCCTCCTCCTCCTGCTGCTGCTGCTGCTGCTGCTGCTGCTGCTGGAGCTTCCCAGCGCCGCTGCTTTCCTGTGCCTGCCGCATTCCCGTGCTGGAATCCATCCTCGATGGCTCGCAAACCAAGGAAAGGGTCTTAAGCAGATGCCACAGGTCAGAGTTTAGGGGTAATGGGCTTTTAGATGCTGGTGGAGGCATAATTCTTTTCAGCAAGTTAAAAGAAAAAAACAACCAAAAAAAAAGTTCAGAACTTGCCAGTGTAGAAATAGAAACTGTAACCACAAACGCTCACAAAGGCATGAGCTTAGGGCAGAAAAAAAAGTTATGAGCTTTGCATTTGAGACAGCGAGACAGAAAAATCTGCACTGTCCTGAGGCTTTTAGTGAGTGGAACTGATTTCTTCCACTCTGTTCTCTCCTCCTGAATTAGATATCTTTGAAGGGTAGAAAGATGGTGATGGCAAACAGGGAGAGGAAAAGGAAAGGAAGTCAGTGTGGGAAAATAAAGTTTTCCTCTATTTGAATGTTTTTCAGTAATTGGTTTGTTATTGTTTATGGTAATGGTTATTTAGGTTATCCCAATGCAAACACTTGATGTAGTTATTGGCAGATTCAAAGCCCTCTCTCCTCAGCAGCCCCACTGACAGAAGAGAGAAGTCTCTTTCTGATGGTGACAGATCTAGAAAACATGTGGTGAAAAATACTTTGGGACAGTTTGTTCCTCCCTGCCAGGAACTGGGCTGCTCCTCTGAGAGCCCAGACCTTGCTCTCAGAGTTTTACAGTCCACAAATACAAGGCTGCTGCCACCACCCAAGGAAAACAGCCCTAATGTAGCAAAACTCTTCATGCTAGGACAAAACTAACAAAGCCAAACAAGTGGAGCAAAAAAAGAACAGAGATTTCACCCATGACTCCTCCCAAGTCCACTCCCATACCTCACAGTCACCAGCTTGGCCCAGGGGGGCTCATGTCCTGCTAGACACTTTCCAAAGGACCCAGGAAGGAACATTCCTTTTTCAAACCCACAGACATTGATTCAGATGGGGCAAACTGGCAGCTGCTGGCAGGCAGGAAGCACCCAGAAGATACCTGGTACAGCCCTTAAAAGCCTCAAGGTAGGGGGACTTTGGGAGGACACTTCACAACCTGTCGCCCTTTGAGCTGATGGGGAAGAGTACTGGAGGGAGTGTACAGGAGGAGCCAGCCAGACTGGAAACTCCAGTAAAGCTGAGGTGGTGAGGACATGGTGGTTTTCACAAGAGAGGAATGGGAGAGAAGAGCAGTTTGAAAGTAGTGACACAAAATGGCATTGTAGAAAGTCCTTCCTTGCTCTCTGTGTCACACCCCATTGTGTCCTCACACTGCCTGGCACAAGTCTCCACTTAGAGATGGACTGGTCAGTGTCCCTGTGCCCTCTGTGGCAACAGGAGCAGTGTAAGAGAGCTCCATTACTCCCAGAAATGACATGGACCATCTTCACAGCAGCGTGGGGTACAATGGCACCATCTATCTGATGTGAACACAGCCATCATTGCCTCAGGCTGGACAGGGATTCACTGAGAAAACACAATGGCAGCTCCTCTGCCATCACCCCTTGAGACTTGATCATCCTCAGCATTTACCCCTTCATGAGAGCCCACTGTATCTCCTTGTGCTACTTTCTTGCCAAGCTGCATTTTCCACAGTCAGAGCTGAATTAGAAGCTGGAACCATAAAATCACTAAGGGTGGAAAAGACTTCCCAAGATCATCAAGTCCAACATTAACCCAATATCACCATGTTCACCACTAAACCACATCCCCAAGTGCCACATCCAAGTGGTGCTGTCAGGAGGACTCACAAAACCTTGCCCAACTTTTCACTTCTTGCATTTACTCTCCCTGCTTCTCTGCACATTCAGAAGCATCACCACTTAGGCTGCTTGGAACACTTGGGACCTTTCTGCCACCCTAAGCTAAGTCATTACCATTTCTAAATCCTTGATGGGCTTGACATGTGTGTGTGCTCAGAACAAGCTGGACAGTAAAAGTCCTGCACTTCTTGCATCCATCAGAAAGTACAGCAGTCACCATCAGAGTGCTGATATGCTGCAGCAAACACCCAGAGCTGGAGATCCCACAGCACAGGTCTCATCACAGCTCTGTTTCAGAAAGCTACAGTGCTTTGAGCTGTATTTCTGTATGTGCTTGAATTCCCTTTCCTTTGCACTGCTGAAAGCAATATACATCCAGAATAACAATGAAACCAAAGGGATGTGAGGAGCTTCTGTGAGCCTCAGAAATCCTACTAATAAAAAATATTCAAAGAACAATATCGAAATTTAAGAATGTCATGTGAATATGCATTTTTTTTCTCATTCATACCATCACTACTGTGCTCATAGATAAGCATTTATCTTATCAAATAATAAGGTATTTCAAGGCATTTCTAGGTTTAGAGACAGGCTGGGAGTTGGCACTGCCTTCCCAAAGCAAAGCTGCCACCTGAAAAGTACAAGGTCAGAGCTGTGATATTTTACTGAAGGACATGGCCTAAAGCCAGGACACATCTTAACTTATCCCCTTTGCTCTCCAGCCACAGAGGTGAGGCTGGAAGGAGTTAAATGTCAGGCAGGCTGGCTGAGGAGCCTCTGTAACACACCCTCCAACACAGATGTCCCTACAAAAAGGTGCCAAGATCATCAGCTGGAGCCCTGCAAAGCCAAAGAGATCTCTCATTTCTCTCACTCCTACACCCTTTGCATTCTCCTCCTTCGTTTTGTACACACAGCCCAGCCCAGGCAGCAAAGACAGGTCACAGAGCTCAGAGCCAAAAATGTTTGCAGGGTTCAATTCCACAGTGAACCATAAATCACAGCAAACCTAAAGCAAAGCAGTTTACCTGTCTCCACTCTGAAAGCATGACTCAAGTGTTGACTTAATTGCACACAGTGGAAGGAGCAGCTTTTCATCTCAGAGGAATGCTACACCGCCCGAACACCGAGTGTTTCCAATGGAGAAGATGCCTCCTGGCTCCCTCTGCCCTTCAAAATCTCACACACACCCTCCTCACCCCACTGAAATGTTCCCAACCACCTCTCCAAAGGATAACACCGAAGGTCTTTGTTTGCTTTGCAAAAAGGACTCAGGATTTCTGCCACGGTTACACAGTGTAAGAAGAATTTGGGGGTTACAGGGCCAGCAGGGAGCTATGGCAGCCACGTGGGGATGTTTTTGTTAGCAGGAGAATTACAAAAACTGACACAAAAGAAAATGTCATATTAAATAGAGTTCATGTCAATGCAGAAGTGGGACAGGAATTCTCAAACACTTTACTTATGGTCTGACTGTTCACAGAAATGTTTTGTTTATGATTTTTCCCAGTCTGTTTACTAGTTTAGATGGAGGGTGCTACTATCCTCAGATCATCAGGTCTCTCTAAATCCTTCTCTCATATAAATAGATTCATAGAATCACAGAATAGTTTGGGTTGGAAGAGACCTTAAAGCTCATCTCATTCCAAACCCCTGCCATGGGCAGGGACACCTTTCACTGGGCTGAATAAATAGTTCATGGACTGCAAAATGTCAAATTGTCAGTTCCCTTTTACATTTTGGGAGCTGCCAGAAGTGTCATCAAGGAGCCTGAACACCCCTGTGGGAGGCCAGCTCCGGTGCCCTGGTGACTCACCTGCCATAAAGGCAATCATTACTCTTTGGTTATCAGTGCTGTCTTTCATTTCATTTTGTTGCTAACACTTCCCTGCCCGTGCAAGGCCTGGGATTCCTAGGACTGATCCTGCCACTGAGTCTGCCTCACCTAATATTTACCTACCAGTAAATTTTCCCAGCACTCCCAGGTTTGCAGCAGCTGCTGGTCCCTCACTTGCAAGGAACACATTGAACTATGGGGAAGGGCAGAGTCATGGATCTGCAGGAGCACCTTTGGAAAACAGGTTCCCTTAGGAGATAAATTGAAAAAAGCTCATGAATGGGATTTATGACTGTGAGAACAGTGAAATTATTTGGTTTATGGACAAGTCACTGGACAGATTAATTCACCATAGTTTATAAACTAGGCTGGAATGGAATTAATAGCAGTATCATGCAGCTCAGGGAATGGGAAGGGCAGGAAGATGCCTTGTTTATCACCATGGACAGCTGTGCCAAAGTACCTTTAGAGTAAATGATATTGATGTATACATCTGCATTTAAACCATTTATTGCAGCAGTTAGTCCCATTTAGGAGAGCTGTACATGGCCACAGGAAAAGGAAGCAACAGATGCTGGGATGTGTAAAGCTAAACCTGCTGCTGGCAGAATCTTGTACAAGTCCCATTAAAATTAATGAGCTATTTCTGCTTCAGCAGAAGATAAATTTGACTTGCTAAGCCAGAAATACGTCTACCTGACTTACTGTATCTTAAGTATCTCCAAGGGTTTTCCCTCCACTTAGATCAAGTCAAGAGCAGTTCTAACCACCAAATAAAGCAATAAAACAATCAAAGGAGTCATTTATTACTGTATGGTCACAATTAAAGACTTAAAGGGTTACCTGTTCAACAAGTTTCACATTGATTCCAGGCTGAAAAATTATATGAAAATAGAATTAAAAGCAAGATTATGCATAAGATTTAGAAATTAAAGTCCTAGGTTCTTCTGCTTTTTCCAAGGCATTCATTATAACTCTTGGAATTTCAGTATAAAGGAGACAGCTAAATAATTTTACATCAGTTCAACAGTGCTTGGTATTTGGACATCTCACCAATTTGTCTCCAGACTAATTTTGTGCTGAAAGTTTTATTTCACATTTGTTTACCTCATTTCTCCCACTACAGGACAGATTTTATGAGTCTCTGAGAGTAATTTTTATGCATTTCCATGCTTTAACAAATGTAGGTTTAAGTAGGCCCTCTTATGTTAAATTCCCTGACTTTAAATATTTTGATTCTGGGAGAATGAAAATGTCTTTACCAGAGAGCTGTACAGAAAAGTACATTTAGTCTAAAACACTTATAGGAAGACTTTTTTGGGGGAGGGGACTCTAGAGACTTCTTTTAAAGCTCTGAAAAGCTCATCTATTAACAGTGAATGAGAAGGTCAAAGAAAACATGGTGCATTCATTTCATCAGCCTCTCTCAGTTCAGTGCATCAGTAAACACCATGGATCAGCCACACAATGTTATCATTTATAACTGTGTGAATGATTTTGTGAATCTGACCATTAACATGGAGTTATTGTTGCATGAATGAGAAACAATAACCTAATTGGGGAAACTAATGATGTACTAGACGTGCTGCAATGAAAATATTACATGGAGTGATTATCTCTGTTTGGAAAGAAGAACAGCAGGAGATGGGTCCCAGGGTCCCGCCGCTTTTATCCATTAATGGCTCCTTCTGATGTTTGACAGGATGAGAGGAAACGGCCTCGAGTTCCAGCAGGGGAGGTTCAGATTAGATATAAGGAAAAAATCTTCCACTTAAAGGGTGGTCAGGCATTGGAACAGACTCCCCAGGGAAGTTGTGGAATCAGCATTCCTGGAAGTGTTCAAAAGCCATGTGGATGTGGCAGCAGGGGGCAGGGACAGGGTTTAGTGGTGGACAGAGTGTTGGGGTAACAACTGGGCTCAATGCTCTTGGAGGCTTTTCCACCCTTAGTGACACTGATTCTCTGATCCCAGGTTACAGCTAAGCACAGACCCCAAGCTCCACAACAACTGATCTCCAGGTCAGCAAACTAATTTCTAACCTTGAAAGATCACAGTCCTTAGGCCAAATCATCTGCTGTCAGGAATGCTTGACATGTGTCTCTTCTTTCTTGCACCATTGCCTCTTTCCAGCCCATAGCACTGGGGTATACAGGTTAATTATGGGGGAGGGTTGATGATTAATGTCATAATGGCTCTTTTTAATGTACTTCATCTGTCAACTTAATTCCCTGCAACTGGGATAATCACAATAATCAGATGCAATTGTTCAGATCATTACCTAATTGCAGTTTTTTTCACTGTAGCCGGTTCATGTGACTTTTAAATGTGCAGAAAAAATGGAAAGTCTGAACTACATCTATATTATAGAAAATTCTACTAGATATAAGAATGCCCCACAAGTTTAAACTGCACATGAGAATCTTATGATTCCAGATTGTGCAACATGGGTAATCGGGGATGTTACAAATAATGCACTTTTATTTCTGATCCCAAAGAGTTAAAACTATGCTTCACATAAACACAGTGAAATGAGACTTCCCTCCACCTCCACCTGAACAAATCATGCAGAATCAGAAAATGTTCTTGAACTCCTAACATCTCCAGAGCAGATGCTTATGCAGAAGGTATGCAAGGAATTCCTGTGTCTCCCTGGTCCTAATGGACAGCCATTTTTGGCATTAATTTATGATCAGCCAACCCCTTTGAACAGCCAAACATGAAACAAAGAGAACGACACAAACTGAAACTTAGGGCCAGAAAAAAAAAAACAACCCAGACTAGGTAGCAATTTATTAAAAGATTAATTTTTAGATTAAGATATTTCTTAAATGAATAAAAGGATGAACTTGTAAAATCTCATCAAGTGTATTCAAAAAGAGTATTCTTCACCTCTGATTTAGCTTCTTATGGGATCTAGTTTCATTTCATAAGATGAAAGTTAGGAGCACAGTTCAATAAACTGTCACTGAAGAGAGAGGAGCTTTTGAAAAGGATGAAGCAGACCAAATTAAGATGCTGAAGTATCTCAAAATAGAGTAAATGTCCTTCAGAGAGGTGGTGATTTAAGTCTGAGATCACACTCTATATCTTACAAAGGGAATAATGAACCTTTGCTTTAAATGCAAAGTAGAACTTAAGTTTAGATATAAAAGCACAACTGCCACTTCTGAAATCACACATTTATACACTTGACAGAGTTGAATGCAGCCACATTCCTCTGGCCAGTGGTGTTATTTGGGTTTTGGAAAAGAAAACACCAAGGGGGTATCAGGATGTAGAAAGAACCACACAAGTTGCCCACTGAGGAAGTATTTTGTTGGGTTTTGGTGCCTCCTCATCAGCTTTGCAAGCCTGGTGCAGCCAAAGCAGAAAGGTTGAATGACTCATTTCCTTCCTGCTCCTGTTGTCGAGCACCTCAACCATCAAATCCTTCCCACAGACACGTCCCCACTCCGGTCGGAGGAGCCCTGGTTTGTGCAACTGCACACGGATGTGCCTTGGGAACAATTCCCGGAAAGTCACACACAGAGCTGCCCCAGTGCTCTGAGCACTGCTGGTGGGATCCCAGCTCCGAGCCTGTGGGCTGTACAAGAACCAGAGAATACAGCTCTGCAATTGCTGACTGGGCTTTGCCTTTCAGTTTGTGGCACCTCAGGCACCTCCCTAAGCTCCCCAGGGCTTTCTTCGTCCACCTAGTCTGAATTATGCCATCACCTCTCCTTGTGCCCACCATGTGATGCTTGAATTGTGAAAACTTCACCCTCCTTGCTGTCTCTGGCCACTTGCTTGGTGGAGCAGAAGGGAAGAATCCCCATCAGGCATCTATTTTTCTACAGAAATAGGGGGCAGACTCCTGCTTTTTATAGGTGTTGGATCTCCTTTGGATGAAAGGTAAAAAAGGGCTGCTCTGCCAAAACATAAGACAACCCGATAAACCAGCTTTGGCTGCTTAATGAACAGTTTCACTTAAAAGTGTTGAAAGCCTGTGGAGTTTCAGCACACCAACACACCAGGAGGACGTGATGGGACATGCTCTCACTGGTTTATGCCTTGGATTCTTCAATCAGGATGAAGGCCTGATGCATTTCATTCCAAGGTGCCAGCTGCAGCTTGGATTAAAATGAGATTTTGAAGGTTTTTTTGTGCTTTTTAATGCATCAGGGATAATTCTGTGCTGCTGAGGTGATGCAGGAGTGTGTATTTTTAAGGCCAAGTGCAACCAAAAAAAGGGATTTGCCCATTCCACTGAATACTGGAAAAAATGGAGGAGCCCCCAAATGCAAGCATTTCTTCTTGTATTAGGTGACTGTCTCTTTCCAGGTCAAAATCAGCGCTGTAATGAATTTCATGTGAAAGTGTAACACTTTAGATCATACTTTGACTTTTTAATTGGTTGCTGACAATTTCTGGGTGCTCCTGGAAGGGGGAAAAGTGCTGCCCCTTGAACTTAACAACTATGAAAACAGTGCTTGGCTGCATAAACACAGAAGCCTCCGTGTCATTTCAAGTGCTGCAGGTTGTTTCAGTTGGTCACCCGTTTTTATTCCTCAAGGCTGCCAGTCCCTAAAGCCCCTGGATCAATGTGTGGATCCTGCCAGACCCTAGTACATGTATTCAGTATCCTTGGGCATCTTACATGACATGGGGGCAACTATAGGCAGCATTGTCCTAAGAGCAAAAGCTTCCCTCAGGAGACTTTTCCTTACTCAGAGTCTTAAGAAAACTCCTGTGTTAGAAATAAGCCCTAAAATGTTAAAATATAATGTAAGTAGCTCCTAGACTAGCCTGCCTAGAGATATGATACAAACACAATCAGCTTAATGGATGGGTTGTTAGGTGTGATTTACTGCAGGGTATAATGGGGAGAAAACCAGTCATTTTGGGACCTCCACACTGGGGCTGTTCCTTGTCTCAGTGCCTGCAGTGAAGGCCAGTTAGATGGCACTAAATGAAGTTAAATGGAAACAGCATGTACCTTGTTTCATGATTTCCTGGGCATGGTAAAAGGGTACCACTGATTGTGTCCTGCTATCCTGGGCAGGAAAGAAGATGCTGATTTTCTAGGCAGGTCCCAGTTCCTCTGGCTGGTGAACTCGCTGCCTTTGATCTGCTGCAGGGCTCACATGAAAAAGCACATACAAGCCTGAGCCAGCTTTATCTTTCCCTACCAGCAAAAATGAAATAATACACTGGGAAAGCGAGGTGATAACACAGCTGTGCATTTTGCTGATGACAGACCCTGTGTGCCCTCAGGGAATCCCTCACCACCTCTCACACTCTCCCATTTGAGAGATTTTCTTTCTCTCATGCCGAGAGTTATCTTGACTCCTACAAACACTATTTCCAGTGAGATTCCTCCCAATCCACAGGAGCTAGGGCACAGTTTGGAGAAATTAAAAATGAGACCAGGCCTTTTTAGTAAATCCAAATCTCTTCTTTTTCATTCTTGTCACCAATGCCAGGTTGCAACAGCTTCATGCCCTCTCCTTGTCCTCTCCTTGCACTCCAACCCTTTGCAGCACATGACATGGTGTTTCCTGGGATGAATTTATTTATGTCTCAAACTACCCTTGCAAGGGCTTTTGGAAATAGCTCTAGCAAGCTATACTTGTGTTGCCCCCAAGTGAATAAATAGCCTCCTTGAGATGATGTTTTGAAACTCGAGCAAGATGTTCTTGATAACTTGTGCAGCCCTAACTCAGCTGTGCCCAAAATCCTGGAAATAAGGGGATGAAAATCCATTTAAACCTACTCTATTCATCACCCTGAAACATTGCCAGGAATTATATTGTTTGAAGCTTGGCCTAAATTAGCAGTTTTCTGGGAGCTGAAAATAACTCAAGGTAAAATGTAAAAAGCTTTTCTCCTGATGTTCTTTTTAGAGGGGTTGGGATTCATTTTCCATCTCAGTTAGGTGGCAGTTCCTCATTGCTCTACACCTTACTGAAGGCAGATTTTGAATCTCCTCTATCTTCTACTCCAAATATTCAGACCTCACCCCATCCTTCATCAGCTGAGGGCCTTGCTCAGCACATCCTCACATTACAGACACCTGGAGCACAGATAGGCATGGAAGAATAATTTGCATTTTTCCCTCTAGCTGATTCACCTGATTCACTCACCCAAACCAGGAGAGCAGGGGAATATGTGCAAACCCATCCAGTCTGACAGTTTGCTGACAGGAGGCTGAAAAAAGACTTGCCAGATAAAAAGAAAAAGGGAGTTTAATTCCTTGTGTACAAGATTACAGGAGAAGAGGAATAACCTGGTAAAGTACTGAGGCACTGGCAAAGCACAAGACAGGCCCAAGCTGTGGTTTTCTGACAGCCAGAGCTCGGATGAATGAGCCCAGACAGGTAAATCACAAGGGCAAAAAAGGGTGATCTCAAACAGGAGCTCCCAAGGGTGGTGAGGAAAGCAGAAAGAACAGACTGAAAGTTTCTCCTTTTCTGAGGTTTACTTTTGCATTTATAGAAATCCTGGCTGCTGTGTAGAAAGAACTTCCAAAAGGACTGAAACCCAGAAGGGAAGAAAGAACCATATTTCCTACTAAAAAGTGTCAATCATTGGGTTATTCCCAGCAGCATAAATTAGCTGTTGTGGAGTTCTGCCATGGCATGCCAGATTGCTTCCAGGACAGAAGAGGCTCACACAAACCTAATCCATGTGTGTGTAGATATATATGTATATTTAAACTGCAGTTTAATCTGCAGTGCAGGTCTGGGGTACAGACATCTCCCCAGTGATGACCCTGAAGGGTGGATGAACACTATTAAACATCAGTTAAACATTTTTCTACAGCAAAATCTTTTAAGATCTGAAGAGATGAAAACTGCGATCCATCACCAGGTGCCAAGAAATGGATTTCTACCAAAACTAGCACTGAGTAGAGTCTTTATGATCACAGAGGAAAATATTCTGGAGTGTGAAAATGCTAGCCTTATTTAATTTGGGGACAAAAGGTATATGTGTAAGAAGAAGCCAAATACTGGCTTGCAAATCTATTTCCTTGTTAGTTTTCACAGACTACTTACAAATAATTGGTGGAACTCCATATAATCATGAAAGCATAAAATGAGAATCTCTGATTTTAACAAAAGATGTCACTGGGTTAAATTGTTTTGGGTTAGAGGTAATAACTTTTGAGAAAAGGAGGTTAGACTCTGTAATGAAGTAGCCCTCTCTGACCCAGGGATCTGGGAATATGTCAGTGGAGTGGGAGCCCCTTGTTCTGCTCTGCCTGAGAGTAACATTGTCCCACCTGCACTCTATC
>NC_031769.1:4161059-4166909 GCF_001522545.3 Parus major
GGATCCCAGGATCTCTGTGTGGAGGCGTAGCCCATTTCCAGTTTAATTAGAGTGATGTATCTGCCCAGAGACTGCCAAAAAGGGATGACTGGCCCCTTTGTGTATGCATTTTCCACATGCTTCTCCTACTTGTTGGGTGTGCCTGGTTTGTAAATCCCATGTGGCCTGAGTGAAATTACAGCGTAAGTATTTCA
The DNA here is from genome assembly GCF_001522545.3 of Parus major. Lineage (NCBI taxonomy): Eukaryota > Metazoa > Chordata > Aves > Passeriformes > Paridae > Parus > Parus major. The sequence continues at coordinate 4,161,254 of NC_031769.1, forward strand.
GCAGAAGCACAGCAATACCCACTGACATGTTTTAGAGAGGGACAGACTTCTAGGTACAGGAAAGAAGTACAGGAAACAAAGAAATGCTTAAAGTCAGGAAATGTAAACTGGAAGCAAGCTGGAAATAGTTGACTCATGACAGGAAAGAGTCACAAAATAACCCCACACAAAATTATGAAAAATATCCATGTGGAACTGCCAGTTGTAGGTTATTTCAAACTGTCTCCAGAACTGGAAATGCCCACAGCACATCCAGCAAGGTCAGATCTGTAAGATATGGATTGTCTCCAAACTAGGACATTTGAAGAAAAGAACAACTTTGGCAGGACAGGGAAGCAGTGCATTGGGAGAAGCTTTTAGAAACTGAGCTCTTTGGCACTTTTCACCTGAAGGTGAAAGGTTATTTCTCCGTTTTCCATATCTGAAAATTTGGGTTTTAAAGTCGTTTTTGGATGCTGGTTTTAGCTCTTCTTCAAGAAGAAGGAGTTACTTCCATGGTAACATGCAAAGGAGAACTGCATTACAGTGATACCTGTTTGGCTGCATCTGCAGTAATTACAAGATAATAAATAGTTTTGCCAGTGAAAAACATTTTACCCAATACACTTGTAAGAGAATATGCCAGATTGCATAGATGGAAATATTTATGCCTGCTCAGTTGCCTAATCAAAACAAAGATTTAATGCAATGTTTGTTTTTAAAGGCTTCCCTGAAAATATGGAAATCTTAACGGGACCACTGGAGGGCAGCAATGTCAAAGTAAATCATCTATCACCGCACTTTTGGGAATTTGTAAAACCTCCCCCCAAATAAAACTTAACCAAAAATATAAATAATTAGAAATCATTTTCCTCTAGAGCAAAAGGCAGCACTGCAGTGTCAGTTCTCTTGCTTTTCCACATATAAAGAATGCCACCCGAAGCTTGCAGGACATTTTGCCAGAAAACAGTAAAAATATCAAAAAATATGTGAAGTGTTGATGTATTCTGAACCCCAAGAATTTGTGTGGTTTTTTTTTTTTTAAATCTATGTAAATTCCAAGACTATTTTAAATTTATTTATATAAATTTGAATTATATTTACATTTGAGCTATGTATCACTACATATTTCTAAATTAATCCACACTGTTTCATTAACACAATGTGGGGCAAACCTTTGATTTTTATTTTTAAGAGCATCCTAAATTTCATAATTTAGGATGAAACCTTTCAAATACCAAGTGAATGGAATCACTGTAATGAGTGCTCCCTCTCTAAAGAAGTCCACTGACATTAGTGAAGATTTTGGGATCACTAGGAAGATAAGTGTATGAACTTTTCCACAAGCATTGAAAGAATTCTATTCCAGTGTTTGCACATTTAAGGAATACATGTTCACAATAATTTAAGATTATAGTCAGACACAATAGCCTATTGGTTACAAATATAGAAATAGTAAGAAATATACTGGCTGACTTACAGACCCAGGACATAACACCTATCTATATTTTTGATAAAAGAGGAGTGAGGTAAATAAAACTGATATGGAGCTTGATATTTTTGTAAAAAATGTAAGATACAGTTCCACTGTGCAATTTTTTTATGTACACATAACCTCCTGCTCAGTAATTGAGCTCCCTGTTTGCATTTAAATCACATCCAGCTAATTTATATGCAAAAATGTTCTGTTATTGTCAGTCTTGGAAAGGAGAAAGAAAAAGCTGGGCTTGTCCTATCATGGTTTCATTTGGTACCTGGATGGCTGAACAAATCACCTCCAGGACTCTGATTTTGTTAGATTACAATGGGAAGGACTTTTTCTGAACATGTTGCTACCAGAAGAAAGAAGGGGTTTGGACAATACCTGAACTTTGAAAAGTTCCCACGGGGTAACAAGGAATGCATGGGGATCACCTGGGGAGTATGACCAAAATAAATACAGAAAAGCAATATGATCCTGACAAGACAGGAAGACTGCTGTAAAAAGTGGAATAATCTGTATTAAGGAGAACTTATGATTCCTCTAACGTCTGTGACAGGCATTTGGGTATATTTTATTTCAGATTAGCTTGTGCCTGGTTCTGTAGACTGAGAGCCCATTAGCTGATGGAGCAGGTTCTGGAGAGTTCAGTTTCAAATTAGTTTCTACAAGAAAAATCCCCCTGTGCTCCACACTGGAATAAGTGCCAAGGTGGGGCCCTTGGGAGTCTGTTCAGGTCTACACACCCAATCCAAACCTAAAACACACCATAAAATTCAACCTTACATGGTACAGAGGGGAAATCCAAGGTAAAACACCTGGTAGAAAGTATATACATTTACACATATAAATATTTATACCTGTATATTCATACCTATAAATGTAGGATAAAGTTGCTGTTTGGGGATTTTTTCCCATTCCCTACATGCATGAGTCTCTCTTCAGCCTTTGGAACTTAAATATCTTCTAATGATGATAAAGAGGATGATATAGATGCAAATTGTTCTTAATGTTCATCATATTTATACAAAAATGTGTGTGTGACATATAGATATGTGAATTAAACAGTTTTACAACAAGAACTGTGGCATTTATTTTTTAAGTTTATCTGAGTAAATGATGATGGCATAGAAATAGAAATCTAAGGAAAAATATCCCATTGCCATATGGGAAACAATTGTGCATTGCTCCGGAACAGTGGTTTACACCCCTCCTTCTGATCCTGCAGTTGGCTTCTGGGCAGATGGATCTCACCTTCACTTCCAGATTTTATGGACTGTAGTTTGAAAAACAAAATCCGGCTTCTAAGCTGAGATTATGTGCTTGGCAAGTTACTGAAAGACAGTAAAGAGGAAAGTACAGAAAGTTTTTTCCACAGTCTGTTTTCATGTGCTTCTATATACTGTTTTAAACAAAAACATCTGCTTTACTGTCACCATTTTAAAGGCTGGGAAAGAATTATTTTTTAAATGCTGGATTTTACTAACATTCCAGTTAGCAAACAGATGTTAAAATCAATTGTAATAGCAGATGATAAGAAAAACTGGACTTCTAATATGAAAACGTGTTAAAATGTGCATGCAGTGAATCTTAAAGGCGAGAACCTACAAGCCTGCACAGAAACAAAATTGTTTGAGAGCACAAATTGGAACAAGGAGCAGCTGAGGGAGCTCAGCCTGGAGAAACGGAGGCCATGGGAGACCTGGTTCTGCACAACTCCCTGACAGGAGGGTGCAGCCAGGTGGGGGTCAGGCTCTGCTCCCAGGGAATAAGGGCAGGACCAGAGGAAATTGTCTTGAGTTGCACCAGGGAAGGTTTAGATTGAATATTAGGGAAAATATCTTTGCCAAAGGGTTCATCAAGAATTGGAATAGGCTGCTCAAGGCAGTGGTGGAATCACCATCCCTTGGAAGCCTTCAAAAAATGTGTGGATGTGGCATCACTTGGTGACAGGGTTTAGTGGTGATCTCAGCAGTGCTGGAGTAATGGTAGGACTTGATCTTAGAGATCTTTTTCAACCTTTGTGGTTCTGTGATTCTGTGAAAGCTGTGAATCTTTTCTTCTGGAAAGCACAGGTACCTGATCCTATCCTTCTCAGACATCTGTGATTTCTCTACCTTAATCTTTGAAGCAGGGTATTTCAGACTTGCCAAGCTTTTTCTTGGGCAAGCTCCCCCTTTTTCATGGGGAAATTAAAACCACAGCAATGCCTCTGGCTTTAATGTGGTGTTTTATTCCAAACACAGACTTTGGTGAGATGAGGACGTAAAGCTTGTGACACCCTGTAGTCTCAAGCCCATGTGCCACATGCCTAAAAAACAAGTTGAATTTCAACCACCCCCATGGTTGCCGTGGGGTTTACACCTACAGCCTTTGGCTTATTTGCTGGTGGAACGCCTGTTGGTAAATTCCAATTATTTTTGCCATAGTTATTTTCCATTCAGGGAGTAACATTGCCCAACTTGTCCAAAACCCAGTAGAGCCAAATGACCCTGATAGCGATGGAGAAGTCTGGGGGCCACAGTCAGGTTCCTTCAGTCTGAGCAAAAAGAGTGGAGGAAGGGGAGAAAAAAGAAAAAATAAAAAGGCAGTAGGACAAGGAGAAAATCTACACCGGGATGGTTTCTATGGAAAATATCACCGGATTCAGCAGAGCCTGTTGTTAGCAACCAGTGTACACAGCCAGGGCGCCGCAGGCAGAGCGGGGAGATGGATGGGTTGGGGCTGATGATGAATATTCCCATCTCCCAGCCCGGTTCCAGCGTTAGGGATGAGCCCAGCCTGCTCGTCCCGTGTGTGGGCAATCAGGACAGGATTTAACCTCTTCCCTCAGCTCCAGCCCGCGGTCTGCACAGCGCCGGAGGGGCGAGTAATCCCCCAAAGTCCAAACCCCCTTCGCAGGTTTCAAGTCAACATTTTATCTCCTATTAGTTCACAGAGTTACTCGTCCTTAAAAGATCACAAATCCATGGCAGGGAAGAGATGGGGTACGAGCCCCTCAGAGACTCGGAGTGTCGCATTCAGCCCCCGAGAGCGCCGGCGGGCTCTGAGGGGCGATGGCGCCGGGGAAGGGGGCACCGCCATTACCCCGAAGGGCTCTGAGGGGGGATGGCGCCGGGGAAGGGGGCACAGCCATTACCCCGAGGGGCTCTGAGGGGCGATGGCGCCGGGGAAGGGAAGGGGGCACAGCCATTACCCCGAGGGACTCTGAGGGGCGCTGGCGCCGGGGAAGGGAAGGGGGCACAGCCATTACCCCGAGGGGCTCTGAGGGGCGATGGCGGCGGGGAAGGGAAGGGGGCACCGCCATTACCCCGCCAGGCCGTGCCCGGCCCGCCCGCACGGTCACTCGGCAACGGCGGCTCCGGGAGGCTGAGGAGGGGCCGGGCCGGGCACGGCTGAGGAGAGCCCGAATATCGACACACCGGAACACAGCGCTGGGCTGGACATGGCTGAGGAGAGCCTCAGCCCAGAGGATCTCGGCACCGGGCTGGACATGGCTGAGGGGACCCCCAGCCCCGACCCCCAGGTAACGCAGCAGCGCTGGGCAGCACAGGCACAAATAGCGTAGTCCCCCGTAGGACCACAGCCCTGCACACAGACCCTGAAAACAGCATCAAAGACCTGCACTTACCCTTGGGACACACAGACACACACATTCACAGACCCCCCGAAACAATCAGCTTCACACACAGACCACCCTGCAGTCAGCTTCACACACAGAGCCTGCCATGAGCAACCACGCAAACACACATCCACGGCCTCACACGGACCCCGCTGCAAACAGCCTCTCACATCCGTGTACATACAGGTACCCCTGCAAACAGCCTCACACAGACACAGCCCTGCACACACAACCCCCCATGCAAACAGCCTGACACACACACACACAGAGCCCTGCACACACAACCCCCATACAGCCTCTCACACACACAGCCCTGCACACACAACCCCCAGGCAAACAGCCTCACACACACACAGCCCTGCACACACAACCCCCATACAAACAGCCTCACACACACACACACAGAGCCCTGCACACACAACCCCCAGGCAAACAGCCTCTCACACACACAGCCCTGCACACACAACCCCCAGGCAAACAGCCTCACACACACACAGCCCTGCACATACAACCCCCATACAAACAGCCTCTCTCACACACAGCCCTGCACACACAACCCCCATACAAACAGCCTC
>NC_031769.1:4166989-4209713 GCF_001522545.3 Parus major
CCATACAAACAGCCTCACACACACACACAGAGCCCTGCACACACAACCCCCATACAAACAGCCTCTCACATCCGTGCACATACAGGTACCCCTGCAAACAGCCTTTCACACACACAGCCCTGCACACACAACCCCCAGACAAACAGCCTCACACACACACAACCCCCATACAAACAGCCTCACACACACACACAGCCCTGCACACACAACCCCCATACAAACAGCCTCACACACACACACACAGCCCTGCACACACAGCCCCCAGGCAAACAGCCTCTCACACACACACAGCCCTGCACACACAACCCCCATACAAACAGCCTCGCAAACACACAGCCCTGCACACACAACCCCCATACAAACAGCCTCACACACACACACAACCCCCTGCACACACCCTGGGGCACAAACATGTGCCCTGCACAAGGACTGACACACACACGTATTCTCTGTACAGTGCTCATATCTCCCTCCTGCACACAGCCCCAACTCACACAGCCCCATCCCTGCACAAATCATCACACACTTGCACACAGAGAACTGTAGCCATCAGCTACACATCCAGCCAGCCAGCACAGACACACTGTCCCACAGCACACACACACAGACATCCACACCTCGGTGTTCGTGCGCACACACATCCCCTTCCCATTTGCTAATTGCAAATGGCTGTAGTTAGCAGTGCTGCAGTGATCTCTTCACATTCTGTCTCTTGCTTTGCACTCTAAACATCCTCGTTTTCTTTCCCAGGATATCTCCCACGTGCTGGCTAGCGCCTTTAAGGACCTGTACACTGGAGATGTTTTTGAGGTGGACATGGCAACAAACTGGATTAAGTCCCAAGGAGGAGACGGTGTTTATCAAGACAGTTACACAGATGAGCTAGAGAAGGTACAAGTCCAAACCAAGTCAGAGTTTGTTCATTAGTAGCTACTTAGATCTTCTGTAAAATAAAATTTAAAGGCAGATATTGATCCTACAATTGACATTTTAATGGAAATTTACTTAAGCACAGTTTTCCACAGAACCTTTCACATGATCCTTCATGATACTGTTACCTCCAGTTGGGTTTTCAGACAGAGTACAACCAGTAAAAGCAGTAGCCCTTTAAATGCCTACTGTACTGGCTGAAAACTTTTCCCTGTACCTGCTGATTTCTTGTCATCACTCCAAAAGCTGTTGTCAGTGTGTAAAAGTAGAGACTGATGCTGGGTGATTTGAGCCACAGGTAGTTTTTTCTGTTTTGTGCTATCATAGAATGACAGTGTTTTAGCAGGTCTGTTGATGCTTGTAAAGTGGTGATGTTTTACTAATATGTCAGTGTTTACCTCTGAAAGACAAACAGAAAACATCTGCCTGTAACAGCTCAAATTTCTCTCTATTCACCCATGCCTGTGGCAGCTTCTGGCTGAGTATAAGAGCCGACTGACAGAAGCTGACAAAGCAGAAGAGGAGATCATTCAGGCCCAGGCCCGAGCAAAAGCTGAAGAGGAAAGGGTTCTAAATGAGATGAAGATTGATGCAGGGGAAGATTTCCATAAACTGGGGCTGCCACCAGGTGAGGATTCTGGAGTGTTGCTCCCAGTACCTGTTTATGGTACCTGGACACCAATTTCTGGTTGGTTTTACATTAACAGAGAAGCTTTAAAAGATTTTGTGCAGAGGTTCAAGTACAGTAACATCTGTTTAACATTGGGAAATTAAATCAGGTCATGTCCAAGGTAATAAATTTGGATTAAGGGGTTCGACCTAAATATTACAAACATATCTTGATATATAGCAGCAACAAACAGATTAAATATTTCTCCAGTGGGTTTGAACTGAATTTAGAATTGTGGAGATGCATGTCCAAGTCTTCAGATTAAAATACCAGATTATTTTCTATAATGCTATTTTCCATAAATATACATATAACGTTCTATATAATATAATAGTATTTTCTATAAAAAATATTACCTGACAGGGATGAGGTGTAAAAACAACGTTACTTTTGATTGCTCAAGATAGTGTGTTTTAAGGGGCTATTATTTTGCTTTTTTTCATTGTTTTTTGTTTGTTGGCTTTACTTTTGTTTGTTGCAGTGGCATCCTCTTTTCGGTGGATTGTGGATAATGAACTTCTCAGAAAAAATAATTTAATCTGTCCTGAGGATTACATCACTGGGAAATTACCTCTTGCTAAAGCACCAAAAGGTAACTTTTGAAGCAGAAGGTAGTTCAGACTTTTTAGAGCACTCTGTAATTGAAGTATTGGAGGATGTAGCTGATCTGAGTATATTTTTATAGTTTTCTGCCAAAGCAGAAGGGACTCTAGTATTTTAAACATAGGATTCCACTAAGGACACGTTTTCAAACTTAAACTGATAAATTCAAAACTACTGAGTTCAGATATTCTTAAATATGATATTTAATAGTTATTGGTTTACACTGGTTTATAGTTTACAGTTCTTTCCATCTCACACAAAAACTGCATTACTGTTCTGTCTCCATCCAATTTCATTAGCACAAAACCTGCAATTACATCTTATATATAGAGAAAGGAAATAGTTACATTAAAGTAAAAACTATTTTCAGTGAAATAAAATTATGTGCTTTATTTAGGGCTTAAAGTTTTCCAGTTCTGGAAATATATTGGTTTTATTTAAACATGAAGATCAGTAAGGAAAATGTTTGATAATGTCAAGACTACTTATTTTATTTCTGTGTGAGCCAAGATGAAAGGTTTTAGGATCATTGAAATGAAGTTTTTCAGTCAAGCCAAAACAAACATTTCAGAGTAATCAACTTAGTCACAAATTTCAATATTTGTGTTTTGTTTTTTTTCTGTTTTAACTCCAAACAAAGTGAAAAATCTCACATCCTTTATAAGGTTAACATATCTTTCTGGGAATAATATAACTATACAGCCTGTTTAATTAGTGCTTCTAAAGCTTTCTTATTAAAGTACTAAACTTTGTTTATATAAATAAGTTCTAAACATACATTAAATTCTAGAGGATTTTTGCTAGAAGCAAGCCTTAAAATAAACCCATACAGCTATGCTTAGACTAAATACTTGTCATTCATGTTTTCCTCTTACAGAATTGTTATTTTCTTTGAATTGCAGGAGAATCGGAACCTGGATACCTGAAAGGGGCACGTAAACAACGTGCTTTTTCACTGGACGAGAGTATCTACCTGCCTGGAAGTGTGAAAAGCGTGTCTTCAACTCTCTTCTCAACTCCAGACTCCAGCCTCGAGGCTAAAACCAGGAGAAAGGTACGTTTTACAAGTTAGTTTTGGTCTGTCTGATCTGTTTCTGTTCCTGCTACAAAGGGTGAATATTGACCCACTGTTGATTTAACTCCAGTACTTATTATATTTACTCTGTTAAAAAGGGAGAAATACTGTATTTTCTCTATTTTAATTGTTGTGTAGCTTTAATTATACATGTGAAGCTCCCTTTTTCCTCATCCTCAAAATCACTGTGTGTAATGTTCCACTGTGCACTCTTGTTTCTCAAAGAAAACTAAAGCCTCACAGAAGCAAGCTGGGAAAGAGAGTAAGTCCTGGGAAGCAGAGGAGACTCTCTCCAGACTTGAGAAAAGACAGAATTATTTGAAGAACCCACGCTTTTTCCCCCCAAATACTCTGCATGGAGGCAAATCTCTTGTAATTTCTCAAGAAAAAGTGGAAGAAATCAACAGAAGAAAAGCACAAGATACCAAAGGGTATGCAGTGTGTACAGTTTGTGGATTCTGAGCTCTGCTATAGAATTGCTGTGGATTTACCCAGAGATATATTGAGCTGAATTTCTTGCATAGTCTCTTAATAACAAAGTATGTCTGTATGATTATTTTGATTTTGCCACAGGATACATTTTGCAATTTCTCAGTTTTATCAGTATTTAGAGAACCAGGCAGTAAGATAATGTCTCCTTTTTTTTAATCTTTCAGTGATACCTCATTTGTTCCTGTATTTTTTGCCAATCCACCTTCTGTCCTGTTTTTGTATGATAAAGCTGGGCAGGTTTATGAGGTGAGAAGGTTCTTTGTAGAGAATTAATTCTGCCTTCCTGAAGAATTATGACCTATCATGAGCTGCATATTTCACCCAATCTTTAGCCTTTCTGAATTTTAATAAAAGTCTGAGTTTTTTCTGTATATTGAATTTATGACCCTTTAATTTCCTTGAAGATACTCCTTCCCACCTGCCACTGACACACAAACCAGTGGAGACTAAATGGGTTCTTCTTGGTCTCTGCTTTGTTTTAATTCTGCCTCTATTGAATAAACTGGGATTTGGGGGTTGGTTGTGATAATGAAGTAGTTACTCCTAGAAGTAGCAGTAGTAGCAGAGAATTGCAGATATTTTCATAAGTGATGATAAATTCAATGGAGCATATTATTTTCTTTTTAAATGAAGATGACTATAGAGGTACGGAACATCACTTCAACAGGTCAACATGTAAGACTTATCCCCCCTTCTACTTCAGTATTTTTCATTTGGCCAGGTAAGGGTTCTTTTTCTACCTTTAAAATGTTAACACATAAAAAAATCTAATTTACCTGCTCTAACAAAGATTTTCCAGAAATGTTCTGTTTGGTTCTGTTATCCATAGCACTCAGCTCTTTAGAAACTGAAAGCTGGTTTAGAGCCATTCACATGCAACTCATAAGCAGATTGAAATGGTTTAATGAAGAATTCAGGAGGACTAAATTAAAGTGTTTGTTGTTAGATTGAAATGTTTGTGGAATACCTAGATTGAGTCTTATCCAAAATTCATCTAGGAACAGATGTAGTTCAGAACAGAACCGAAAAAATTAGGAGAGGGCAGGAAATAACACACTGCAATAAAGAAGGATAAGTTAGAGGAAAGTTAAGAAAATTATCTTTCCTACAGTAGGATAACCAGGCACTGGGATAGATTGCCTAAGGAGATTGTGATACCCCAGGAACTGGAGGAATAGAAGTTAGATGCCTCCATGGAAGCTCTTTTGTCTTGTGGTAAAGCAAAACTGGGTAATGTCTCTAAGTTTCTCCTCACTGTTTTTTGTATTTTTGAGGAGTATATTTCAGACAAAGCAATCTTTGGGCTCCCTGGAACATGTGCACATTCCCAGATTGCACTGCCAGGCCTCTTGTGCTCATCCCTTGTTATCAGCTTGACTTAGGCAATAAATTGGGGGAGTTTACAGGCACCTTTCCAGAGGAAGATGTGATCATAAATACTACTGCCAATTTGGGGAAGTTTTAGTTTGTTTTTTTTTAATTTTCTGCCTTTTTTTGTTTTTATTTTTCTCCCCAAGGAAAATATCCAGGAAAGGGAGGAATGATTGCTCCTGGGATGGCATGCCAGTACACAGTCCAGTTTATTCCTGAATGTCTGGGAGACTATGAAGATCATATATTTGTGGAGAGTCAAGTATCAGAACCTTTTGTCATCCCAATCCAAGCTAAAGTATCACTTCCAGTATTAACATGTCAGTAGTGTCCAAATACTAAATTTCTCTAAAATTAAGCAGACTTGGGTTTTTTGTTTGACTGTCTTCAATTTTGTGTCACAAAACAAATGTGGAAAAAAATTGGCAGTACAGTTTCTACACTATGATATCTATCTCATTTTCACTTCTCATAGATTTATTAGTTATTAAAATGTAATCCTGTTGAATTTTTTCCCAATTATTTGTTTTTACCATCCTGGGCTCTTTTTATCACTATATTAGAGAAGTGAGTAGGGGCCACATTCCTAGGTTTGTATTTTGTTGATTCCTGAACTCCCAATTATAATTACTAATTCTAAGTATTATGGAATTATGATTTAATTATAACCGTTTGATGCTATTAATTAATGTTCATGGAATGTGAAAATAATTATATATGGATATGGCATACCTGCATTTCTCAGATATCTAACCTCAGCTGTAACAAACAGGATTACTTTTGCAAAAATTTGCTTTTTTTGTAAATTCAGCTTTCCTGTTAAACTGAGCTTTTCTAAAAAAAAATCACCTTTTTATCATTCAATAATCTTTAAGGAGGAAAGATCATCTTACATCCTTAAAATGTAAGATGAATGTAGAAATATGTATCTCACACTGTCCAACTTCGAAATGGAAAGAATTTGAGGGGGTTTAGGATTGCAAAACCTGGCATGTTCTCATGCAGAAATGTCTGTAAAGAATTATTTAATCAGCAGCCTTTGCTGTCTCTGGAGTCTGATTTTTCTGTGTTACTCCTTGCAGTGCCTGACATTATAGACTGTGGTTCCTGCCTTGTTGGAGGAATAAAAGCAACAGCAGTTTTGTGCAGAAATGAGGGAGTTAGGACAGGGAAGTTCTCTGTAATGCCAAAGAGAGCCTGGCCAGCTCCTGATTCAGGGGTGAGTGTTTTAGAAGGGAAGTATTGAACCCACCAGGTGCCCTGGTGTGAAGGTTTTTGAGCCAGTCATGGTGTATTAGCACAGAAGTCATAAGGCCTTGCTGGAGATGTCTGCATTGTGCCATTTTGTCAGGAATTCACCTTTATCCTGAAGACCAATCTCCCTGGACAGTTGTACCTTCTTGTACTCTGTTTTTCCCATGGAAGAGGTTGTCTTCCTCAGGGGAAAGGTAAACTGAGGCTTAGACAAGGGAAAGAAACCTGGATCAAAGTTTAACCTTGCCCTTGAAGCAAATAGAAATGCCATCAGTTTTAGCATTGCTTGAGGTAATTTCCTCTCCCTCCTCAACAAAAACTGGTCCCTTACTGACCTTGCTGCACCTGTAGACACAGCAATCCAATTCAGAACTGCTCTCTCTGTAGTTCCCCAGCTCAAACCAGGGCCTAAGTGGGATGGACAAAGGAGATAAAGTGGGACAGGTAGACCGGCATTTTTAGTGCTGGAGAGAGAGCAGATGGGCCAAGTTGTCCCTCCAGAGACTTTACAGTTCCAACTCAAAGTGAATTTAAGCATGGAGAAACAGATAGAGCCCCTCTCTCAGGCAGAGCTGTTCTGCTGTGAACATGAATATTAGGACTTTTGACATTGTCATTTGTCTTCAGAGACAGCACTTTCCCTCCTGCTTTTACCAAGGTCATTATAAAACAGAGAGGTTTTCTTTTCTTTTTTTAATTAAGCCATATTTATGAGCCACACTCTTCTGAGATGTGTAAAAAATGTATGGTAAGAGGTAAAACAGTGATTTAGTATACTGTTTATTTCAGGTAAATCTTTCTTTTAAACACAGCAACCTGATCAATTAAATTTATTAATATTTTTTTTTCTTTTTTTGTTTTTTACCTTAGGTGGCTGCCTCTGCTGATTTTGTGATACAGGATCCTTTTGCAATCCAGCCTGCTGTTTTGGAGGTAGCTCCAGGGCAGAATGCAACAGTAGAGGTTAGTGCCACCTGCTGCAGAAAGGTTTTTTACTTCACCAAATCAATTAACAAGCAAGATTATTTTAGAACACCTGCATGGAGCTTGCAAGTTTGAGTTTATGTGAGCATGAAATAACTGTTTCTTGCAAGTGTTACTTTTAATTACTAATCACTAGAACTGTCCTTCAGGGAATATTTGCAAATTGAAGTGTATTACTTCAATTATAAAAGTAGGGGAGAGAAATCAGTTACAGACCTTGCTATTTCCCTTCTCTCTTTCAGGTAATATTTTTCCCTTCTTTGCCAGAAGCCTCACAGCAAACATTCACCATTTTGTGTGATGATTATCCAATCAGTCATGTTACAGTCACAGGTTTGTTTCTCAAACCTTTCTAATTCCATAGATGCTCAGATAACATGAGTGGTGATTGTTGGCATGAAGTGATGGTAACATTTTATGTCATTGGAGTAAGCAAATACTGTGTCCCCTGCTGGCAATTTTTTTTGTACAGTTATTACTGCTCCTTCCCAGTGCATGGAATACACTGGATTCAGAAAACACTGAGCTCTTAACCTTTGGTAGGCAAAAACCCAAATGTAAAATGTCACCAAGTCGCAAAAAAGAAAAGGTGCTGAGGTGCAGCTCATCTCTTTTACTTTTCTGTCAATGAGATAACTTGACAGACTATGAAACATGAGGTGTAACAGGGCAGAAATGAACCACATTTTGGGCATATCTTAGATGAGGGTGTTCAGGAGACGTGGGCAGTCTTTGGATTAGCTAATGAAATCAGTTCAAATTCTTGTAAATGTTGGTGCTTGTACTGTAATACGAGTGCTATAACATGAAGCTTGGTTTGTCATCTATTGAATCTCTTTATTACATGTATTTGTTTTGGATTTTTTTTAATACTTCATTTGCTGCTAATTTTAATTTTAACATACTGCTCAAAACATCTGGGAGCCAGATTGGCAATGACTGTAAACACCCTGCTCACTTCAGTAAAACTGTGCTGATATAACTGAGCTGAGGATGTGACCCTGAAATCCCTGTCTATGAAACTGATGAACAGAAGGTCTCTGTTAATACATATTGATAAACACAACATCAGGAAGGTATTGTACAATGAACACATTGGAGTTCTGAAACTTGAGGAAACAGATATAATCAATATAGGCCATTAATTAAATTCGCTATTGATGATGTGAACTATGTTAATAGTTGGAATCATAAACAGCAATATCTAATTATTTCTTCCAGGGGTTGGAGAGTTGATTGCTCTGGAGCTTTTGTTTGTCACAGGTGGGGAAAGCAAAGCTCAGCTGGGTGAAGTCACTGATGCAACAGCACAGCATCTCATACGATTTGAGCCCCAAAACCCACACACCACTACGGAGAAAATACTGGTTATAAAGAACTCCACGTAGGTAGCTGCTATTAGAGTAATGCAATATGAGCATACTGGTAGGGATCTCATTTGTCATACTCTGCTCTCTCAAGCTGGAGAAACCTTTGTGCCCTTGATAAACTTTTTGCAGAATCTTTGCTTCTTTTTGCTCCTTATTGTTTGGTAATTAAGGTTCAAGGAATGTTGTACATTGTTCAAGCATTATGGCAACTATTAGCCAAGGTCAATACATTTGCTTCAAGAGAGATAAATCTACAAAAAACTCATAAATATACGTGATTGCAGGAAATACTTACAGGGTGATCCAGGTGAGACTTACCTAACTTTAATGTCTGCTATATATACTTGTGCAACTGAGATAAGCACTCTTTTCCTTTCATAGTGCAGGGAATAGATGCCTCCAAGGATACAATTCTGACAGTAGACATTTCCCATGGAAAAGTCATAATACATCCTGGACTCCGCTGGATCAAAATGAGAGCCCAGTGTAATTAACTCATATTAAAACTCTCACATGGTTCCTACTACTGAGTCCTTTCAGATTTAAATATAAATTCAATTTGAAGTCAACAAATGTGTCCTTATGGACAATTACACCATACTGAACATAGTGGCATCCTGATTTTGCTTAGAATCTTTAAAAGAGATAACTTTAACAGAGATACACTTGTGCATGATTGCAGCAGATAGAGGCTGAAGATCATCAAAGCAGTGAGAAGGTCAGTGCTGGGTTTAGGACCATTAATGTAAATTGCTGTTTTCAAACAGTGAATATCTGTCATTTTATTTTGTGGCCTGGGAATCACATGTGCATAATGCCAGCACAGGCTGATGTTTGGGTAAAGAAAGTATGATTGGTGAGCTGGATATTGTAAACTGACAAAGGATGTAATTGTGCCAATTTCCACATTTTCTCTGTGCTGTAATCACCACAGCACTCCCTGCACATCTGGTGTCAGCATTTGTATAAAACAAAGCTGGCCAGGCTGAGAGTAAACTCCATTGAAGCAGGAAGAAGTAACCTTCTTTCTGCTACAGAGAGTGATACAAGAAATTGTAAGTAATTGTATCAGTGAACTTTCAAATTCCAGTGTCCTTCTTATTAAAGCAGAATTTTTTAAATCAGCATGAGCAAGATTCTCAAACCCATGAAGACATTCCATGGAATACACTTCTGCTGAAACAACCTAGTTAAGCAACCTTTTCTGGATTGCATGATTATAATTTTAGCTGGAGCCATTGTGTTTGTTGACATGTTAAAGACCACATCTTGCATTTGGGTTAAATTCAGAATGTGATGTAGGTCATCATCAGTGATCCAGGGCGAATGTACTGGTGTCAGTGGGAAAAGTGCTGTTCATCCCAGATCTTGGAAAGAAGAATTGTAGAGTTTCTAAAAGCTGGATTACATGACAAGTTCAAATAAGGCAAGAAAGTGTTAAGATATCATACACATTTATAGAATTTACTTACACATATTAGTATGCTCTTTGTATGATTTATGTACTCTGACTTCTATGCTGGCTCAGCAGTTTTGTGGCTCACAAAAACTGGTAAATCAAATCCCTGTAAAGAGAGGAATTTCCAATCTGGAAAAAGGATCTTAACATTTTCTTAATATATCTTACGCAAAAATGTATGATTTTTTAAATCATAGCTTTTCTGTTGTTTATTGATTTCTTTGCAGCCACATAGAACTTCCCTTCTTCTGTCAGATAACAAAGCCTAATCTAAAACCATTAATACCAGAAGAAACTGCAGACTTTACACAGGTCAAACACAATCAAGACCCAGAATCAGCCTTCTCCCTAAATCCTGAGCGTGGAGTTTTGCTTCCCCGTGCAGATCATGAGTTTATTCTCTCTTACACTCCACAGGAGGTATGACTTGTGATTCCTTCCTATCTACAAACTCCAGCTGTGTATTTTTATTCATGTCATAAAATCCTTGCTGTGCAACTTTTCTAAATTAAGTTTAATTAGCTGGTACTATGCTTTGATAAACAATGTTCAAAATGTAGAAAGTTACTGAAAGAAAACATGTTTTGACTGCAAAATGTGAGACAGTTTCTCATCTCATGTAATTTTGGGGACTGACTGGACACAGTTAATTTTATACTGAAATTGTGGACATATCCTGATACTGCAGCTGTGTTGGCTGGTGAAGTTACCACCCTCACCCCTCTATCAGCTCCTCCACCAGCTCCTGAGACTTCTCCCCCTTGGGGGGATGTGCCTTGTACCTACTCCAGCCTAAATAAGTTGGTTAACAAACACTGATTATTTAAACTGTTTCCAGCTGTAGTTTTTTTTGGCCTGAAATGGGTCCTATGAACAGCTGAGTGGTGAATTAAGGGGATGGTAGGAGCCTTTGGCAGAGAAATGCTGTGTGCAGCTGTGGGTGAAGAGGGGTGCAGGGATGTTGGAATGCAGTTCTCCTAGAGACTCTTCTCTCAGTTTCTGCTCCCCTGCCCTGTAAATAAGGAGCATGAGCTCACTGTATTTAGAGAAACCTGATCCAAATAAAACCCAAGAGTGGGAATGTCCCGTGCTGTGTTAATTGACAGACAGAAGAGATACCCCAAATATGTATGGAAGAAAAACTACCTGGCTTTTTAAAAATAACTAGTTCATAGAATGTATATTGAATAAAATACCCATCAAAATTAGTATCTGTCTACAAACAGATGAAGCTTTTGCATAGCCCTTCAGATTTAAGGCCTGCCTCTGTATTTCTTTCCCCCACTCTCCATTAGAATACAGAAGACATTCACTTCCCATGATGGAAAAAACATGTTTCTTACTCAAGATCAGATTGATGGTTAATTAAACTGAATACTCTGGAGCAGTTTGAAGAAACTTCTCAATTAGTACAGCAGTACTCTGCTTAATTTGGGGAGCCTTTGCAGATGCTTGTGTGTAGTATGCAATATACAGGGGAAATAATAACAGGCATGTCAAAAATGAGTATTTTTCTTGGAACCATATACCATGAGATCAGAATCTGGCTTAATGTTTTGCAGTCAAACTTATTTTCTTTTAGTAACTCCAGAGTTTGAATATTGTTTATCAGAGCTTAGTGCTGTGATGCTGATCATTTGTCCTTTACATGTAGACCACTTTTCCATCTTTTTTTGATCTTCAACATAAATGATTACTTGACACTAAAATCCTTTTCTCCTTCATCTGTGCAGCTGAAGAGTTATCACAATGTGATTCAGATGGTATTGAGAGACATCCCAGAATCACCTTGGTGAGCTGAGAAACATTTCTTAGTAAGATACGTAGCCACAATTTATCTGTGCTATTACATTAAGTTACTGGGATTTTCCTTCTTTCTGGTGATGATGGATTGACAAGTATAAAGAATATTATCTGCACAAGTACTTGTGGTACAAAGAGCATCTCTGATATCCTCCCCCATGCCCGGACACATGCCTGGCCCTAGCTTTTCCTCTCGTGGAAAAAGATAATACTGCCATTTTGTCTGCTTATTTTCCTGGGCTTCCTGTTATTACTCTTTGTCACAGCAATATATGACTTATATAATTCTTCATGGACACACTGGGACAACTACAATACCTTAAAGTACAATGAAATTTTTAATTGGCTGAGCTAACTGTTCATGGGCAGTCTGTACTTGAGAAACTTGCAGTGGTTATCAGCTTTGATCTGGCAATTAAACACTGTTTTAACATACTTAATGATTCTACCATATTTCCTCCCAAAGTTTAGTGGAAGAGGGGATGCTTCAAAACATCCCAGAATGCAGGGTACAGGATGTCATAGCACTGGAAATAGAAGTTAAAGGTGCAACAGAACCATTTCATCTTCTTCTGGAGCCATATGCCATTATTGTCCCTGGAGAAAATTTCATTGGTGCAAATGTCAAGAAAACATTTAAGGTTTGTGTGCTTTTGGCTTCACTGCTGTCATGTGGTTTGTGTCACTAGATGTCATAGGTGTTATTAGAAGATATCAGACAGTCAGTGTTATTTTAGTTTTCCTGTAATGTTTTTGAAGGAGGCCATGACTCCAGGAGGGTCTGCACTGAAATGCCCTACCCAGTCTGCTCAGTCCTACACTCCAGGCAGCAGCCTTTGTTCCTTTTTCATCTCTCCAGTTTGATACCACAGAGTTTGACCCTTCTCAATGTTTTTCTGGGTCACTAACCTGTTGCTTATCACTTTGTCACTCCTGTAGTGTAAAAGTTTTCCAGCTGGGAGGAATAGTCAATGGATGATTAAATTAGTTCATAGCTAAGGCACTATTCATGCAAAGAGCTACAGGAAGCACAGAAGAGCTTCAAAAATCACATATGCTGCAGCTTACTAGATGTTATTCTTTCCTGCAGGTTCTGGAAATTTCTCTTTGTCCATTCTGGGACAGAATGCTGCTGCAATTGTCCCCTCACACAGCATCCCCTTCACTACAGCTCAGAATCCTTTTGATCTTAGACTCACTTGGGAAAAGAAAAAGGCCTGTTAGCAAGAGCCAGGCAGGAAGACATTTCCCAGTTAATGGTTTTCCCATTTTTTCTTAGAGATCCGGTTAATCAGCATTTGGTTTTATGATTTCTCTTCCTAGAGTTTATTTTTTCAGTTTAAGGCAGCCATTTCATACTTTCCAGTAATCTAGCATAGCTACACATGTGAGAGAGGCAATTAAGCCACTTACTGTTGATATAACAGCATCCTTTGCAGTTTCCAATTGTTTTTTTAGTCTTAAAAAGATAAGAATTTGAACTGTGCTTAGAGATAATTGTGCTTCAGAGAACAAATTTATTTGCTGTAATTAAGAAATAATGTTTTGACTAGATTTGAAGAGCAGGCCAAACATTTCAAGAGCTTGCATCTCCCTCACAAACAGAGTCTTTGGCAAAAAAAAAAAAAAAAAAAAAATCTGCACTCAAAAGGTTTTCAGTTTATGTTTAGAAATTCTGTTACATTTTTTAAAAATGGGGGGGAAAGTTTAAGAGTCTCAAATATGATAATGTTCTTGGAATGAATTGTTAATGGATTCTCTTCAGTTTTGAAGGAGCACCTTCACCCATGTGAAGGAGACATTGTTAAATAAATGATGACTCAAAAGCTAGTTTGCAGTGTATCAGTGCTCTCAGCAAATTGACTTGTTGCTATGAAAGCTTCAAGTACATTAATTGTCTCATTGATTTTAATTGTTTCAGCTGTGGAATTACAGCAAAACATTGATCAAGTACACATGGGAGACAATCACAGCCTGTGAGATAATGGAAGTTGAACCTCGTACTGGTGTCATAGGTAAAGTTTCTGTGACTTGCAAACAGTAATTAATGAAAGACATGTCAGTAATTGATTATATCAATATATGACAGTCACAGAGTACTATAATGCAAACTGAAAAATTACCTGATCCCCAGCCCACTGGAGCTATCAGGAGACTTAATTTGATTCCAACACACTTGAAGCAGGTGGTTTCTTACAAAAATGTGAAAGAGGAGCCTGATATTTTCTCTTCTAGATGTGAAAAAATGCTGTGAATTTGAACTGGCAATTTCTGGAAGCAAACCTGGGGTCATCAGCCGTAACCTGCACTGTTATGTTGAGCCATGTCCAGAGCCAGTTGTGCTGCATGTTGAGGCTGCTTTTAAGGTAAAGAACCTTGCAGTTCTTGCAGGAGGATGAGCTGTGTGGCCTGGCCATTGTCCAAATAAAGCTTTTTTACCTCTGAATGGCTTGAGAAATATTAAGTAATACAAACAGGAGTTATTTTTGCTGTAGTGACTATTGAGTCTATGTTGATATTCCCATGACAAACAGAATTTTTCTGCATTACACAGTGCATTTGCTTTCTGATATTCTCTGTGAAATCAAATGTTAATCCTAGAGGATATTTGTTTCTTAATGAGGCAGTTTTGGCAGAGGTGTCCATTCTGATGTCTGTTTCCTGCTGTTCTAGGGTCCATTTCTTTGTATTGATGTCCCATCACTCCAGTTTGGTTTGACTAAGCAGGGTGAGACTGTGTCAAGAACCTTTGAGATTAAAAATCTCTGTCAGGTGCCAGCACAGTGGAGGATGCAGGAAAGCCAGGTTTTTCTAGCTGAAAGGAATGAAGAGGTAAGTCACTACTACAGCTGGCTGTATTCTGTCCTTAGCTATTTTATTTCTTCTGCTTAGGAGTTATATTATTCATTCCAGCTATCAGAAGTTCTAAGTTTTGTGACTTCTTACAAAACTAGTCCTGCACAATTTCATAAGTGCATGAATTCTTTTGAGATTGAATGCTTCTTTACAATTTTTCTCTATTTCCCTTTATTACAAATCCCCTGCCAGCCTGATCCAGAGATATTGAGTATTTTCTGAATGACAGTGATCTCAGCTGCTGCTGATATAAGTAAGAGTTTAAGGCTTTAGTAGAGCTGAGATTGCTGAGCACTCCTCCCACACACCCACCTCAGCATCTTGGATGAGAATCTGAGCTCCCACTCCTCACTGATCTCTTCCTGTTTCCCCTCTCCCAACCCTCCTTCCTTACCCTTCTGCCCAAGAGCCTTTCCCCCTGGTGGCACCTTGCTGCTGCCTGGGAGCAGGTGCTGCTGCTGAGGCTGATTGCTTCTCCTTCGTGTTCCCTGTTAGTCCATGCACAGCTGACCTTGCTGTGCCCTTGCCTCTGACTGCCCTTCTCTCAGAAGCAAAGCCCTCCCTCCTTATGAAGCCAGGCTTTCACAAAGCTGTCACTGTGCTTTCTGACATCAGCCTAGGTGGTACTCGAGGGACAGAGAGAAAGGACACATCTGAGGAAAAATTAGACACTTGGAAGCAATAATTAAATTGTGTAGCTTCAACATTTTACTCTTGTTTGCACATGTCAAAAAAATTTCAGTTCCTTGTCTCTTCTCCCAGGTATCCACCTTCAGCATCCAGCCATCAGCTGGAGAAATACCTCCTTTGGGTCTATGCAGAGTTTCAGTTCAGTTCACAGCATTGCAGTGCCAGCGTCTCCAGACAGTGCTGGAACTGGAGGTAGAAAATGGAAAAGGAAGGTAAGGAGGAAAAGCAGTATTTGTTTTGTTTTTCCTGAGGTTCACATCTGGTTTTTCACTTCAGGTAGTTTTCTCTTCTACAACAAAAATATGAACTCAGAGTGGGGTTGTGTAACCTGTCAATGAACTATCAAA
Organism: Parus major; assembly: GCF_001522545.3. Lineage (NCBI taxonomy): Eukaryota > Metazoa > Chordata > Aves > Passeriformes > Paridae > Parus > Parus major. The sequence continues at coordinate 4,182,894 of NC_031769.1, forward strand.
TTTCTAATATTGCTAAATAAACATAAACATCATTCTTCCCAGCATGCTGTTTTATTTCTAGCACGTTTCATTAACAATAACAATAGACCATCTGTGTGTTTATTTCCAGTCATCTTCCTGTTTTTGTTGAAGTTCAGACCCCCCAGGCATGCCTGATATCTAGTCATCTAGTATTCACTGAAATTTATACTGGAATTCCTGTCAAAGCAACCAGCAAACTTTTTAACCAGACACTGCTGCCAGCAAAATACTTATGGGGAAAGGTAAATGCTCTTCTAATGGGTGAAGCATACAGAAGGGATGGAAATTCTGTAGGAATACAAATAATGACTATTCTTAAAAGCTTTTCTGATGTATATTTTGAGTAGTCATTGCTGTTTACTGGCTTGGGAGCAGAACTTCAGACCAACCTTTATTAAAAGACTATTTACCAGTTGATGTCATTATGTTCTTACTGTCTGTGGATCCCTGGGAAAATGGGTGAGCAGATGTGAGGGGTCATAGGATGTAAACCTACCAGAGTATTAAACAAAGTACCGTGGCATTTTAAGGTTTGCACTTAATTTAGTTAAAGAAATTATGGTGCTTTTGAATTGTATCTGAATTCTGGTTAAATTTCACATTCTGACTGGGATTCAGCTTGCAGAGTAGGAGCCCTGAATTTAGTGTCAGTATTAAAGCTGTCTTCTGAACTCTCTTTTCATTCAGTCTCAATTTCAGTCAATGGAAATTTGTCAGTGCCTTGGTCATTCATGAATTGAGTTCAGCTCAATTGCCTACCTAAAGTACTCAGTGCCACCCAGGATGTCCTCAGGTGCCCAAGGCATCCTAGCAGAGCATGTGCATGGTATTCTACCTTCAGGAAAACACTTTGGAGCACTTGGAGGAATATGTAGAGCATTTTTCCTGATATGTGATGTTGATGTGTGAACAGATGAGTGGAAGCTCTGGGTACATTCCATGCTGGCCACTTAGGGAAGGTGCCAACACCAGGATTTTCTCTCCCCCACCTCTGTTGTGTAGAGAGATCTGGGATCCTGCTCTGATATCAGATAGCTTGGCTTTACCCTGGAAAGGCTTGAGACTGTGAGGGATGGCAGTGACTCTGCTCCCAGCCCAACAACCTCAGCTGGGCACCTGCATGTACCTGGAGTGAATGTAGGCATCAGGATCTTATCACACACTGGGAATTTTAAAGCCAGTCTTGACAAACTGTAGGTGTTGCTGCCTGAAAGTGTCCTAAGCCTGAGAATAGCTTGGTCTGTTTAGAAGAGACAATGTGAGAGAACCAGCATGAGCTGAACATCCTTTCTGTTTGGCAGCTCGTTGGAAGCCAGGCAGCTTCCTGCTCCATCGTGGTGTCCCCCGCCAGTGGCATCTTAGGCCCAAATGAAGAGAAGGAATTCTGCATACAGCTGTCAGCTAACACTGTGGTAAGTTTACAAACTGATGCACTTCTAAAAAACAGCAACGCTGGCTTTTTCATCTCACCTCCATCTGCCAAAAGGAAGGAGTTCTATGTACAAAACCACGTGGTCTTTTCCCCATACAATATCTCTGAAATGGCTTTGCTTTAGAGGTACTATAGTTGAAGACGAGAATTGAAGAGGTGCACATGGTGTGCAATTTCTACCCTGACTCATAAATTTATATCTCAACTGTTCCTGTTTTCTTCCTTTCTTGAAGTCCTTACAATTGCTGTTAATGCTTATCACTCTTCTTGGAGCTTACAGATCCTCACTTTGGATTATCTGGAATGATAAGGAGCAGAGTGGCATATATAGTGTATATTTGGTTTTCTGAATGCAGCTAGGCTTATAATATTTTGATATTTGACAACTTAAAGGGGGCTGATGGGACTGAGAATCTGCAAAATACAGAAGTAGAACTTTAAAAACTCCAGGAATTTAGAAAAAGACTTCACAAGGGCATTCAAACAGCTGAGCTAATGTGCAGCTAAATACAGGATCTTCCTGTAGATATGGTGTCTTAGTCCCATTACAGTCACTGGAGACTTAGGTTTCATTTATTTCCTTAGAAGTAGGTTTTCAGTACTATCAGAGTTAGTATTTAAAATTATGTATCTGTGGCACTTGGGAATATGGTTTAGTGGTGGCCTTGGCCGTGCTGGATTAATGTTTGAACTCAATCATCTTAGAAGTCTTTTCCAGCCTAACTGATTCTATGATTCAAGACTTGGAGTGTAGGAATTATGTCAGAAATCAGTAATGGAGCAGTTTTAGGCTCACAGGCAGCTGCAGATACAAAGCTGAGAAACAGCCACAAATTTTTACCTCAGTACTGCCTTTTAAACAGTTCTGTTTAAAATGCTGCAGAAAATTCACTGAAGACAATTCAGCAAAACTTCTCACAATTCTATTGTTCTAGATTTAATCCAGGGAAGTTTACACATTTTATAAAAATAAACATCCTAAACAGCCTGCATTTACTCTGTAGTATATGCCTCATTCACAAGGAAACTTGACTCTTTGCTTTTCAGGGTGAGCTGAAGGACCTCATGCTTTCCTGTAGCATAGAAGACATGGCTGAACCCCTCTTTCTGAGTATTTCTGGAGAAGTGAAGGGAGTACATGTCACCTACTCAGTATCTTCTGGCAATGGAATTGACAGGTAGTATCTGACTGATTTTTATTTTATTTTTCCAATACATAGAATGATAACCATATTTTGGAATATGCTTATCTTTGTATCTTTTCATATAAGTAAATATGTCTTTAATTTGGTAGACTGGCATGTTATACAGGATAAAAATTTGACCCCAAATAAATTTTTATATGGGAAGAAGTGAAACAGTGAAAAGCAGAAAATGCTTTTCATGACAAAAATCCTGGACTGCATGCTCCTTTTACGCTGTGCATGACAGCCACATTGTATATTGAACATTTTTAAATCTCCTGAAATCATCTATGGCATAAGAAAATAAGACCCATGTCTAAATCCTCCTGTTATTTTTTCTGGCAGTGATGAAGGACAAATGCCACAAAGCCCATGTGAGCTTCTTTTGGACTTTGGGTCTGAAGTTGCATTCAAAGATGTTGTTAAGCGTCAGCTGATTCTCACAAATACTACTCCAATCAGAACACCTTTCACACTGGAAGCTGACTATTTTACTGCCTGTGTGCTGCCTCCAGAACAAGAAGCCTGCCCGTGAGTCTTGCTGTTCTGCATAATGACTCAAATACTAATTTAGGTCTGGATTAAACCTGAAATCAGATTTGTTTTTTTCATGCTCTTCAAGCTACCTGTTGAAAAGAAGAGGACCTGTGACAGAACATGCAGCCAGAAAAGCAAAGTCAAGTATGAAAATATCACTTAATTCCTTCAGTGGACAGAAAGTGAAAGCCAGCTGGCTGCCATATTTAGAATGAAATGTGCCAGTCAGACACATCTTTTCACAGCTGGAGTATCTGGTGATGTCTAAACTGTTAAATTACTTAGTTCCTCAGTTCATTCCTGAGTTTGAAAGCCCACATTGTATAAACATTAGGTCAATCTCTCTCTTGTTCCTTTGCTTTATTCTCTTTTCCCCTCCCTTTCTTTCTCTCTCTTCTTCATCTTTTTCTTGCAAACAACAGTATGAAATAAAGTTGGTGATTCTGGTGACAGTTCACTCCCAAAACACTCCCAGCACATGAGATGCAGAATGTTTGCCACTTTCTCTCCTGCACAGTTTTCCAATACCAGTGCAGCAGGCTTTTCTCCCTCAAACCCTTTACCATACCCTCCCCACTGTGGAAAGCTACAGCACAGCCCATCTGTCATTTCTGATGTGTTGTACTGAAAAATGATAATATTTAGAGCCACATGAGACTGAGGGAGGGAGGAAATGGGAGCACAAAGCTGTGAAGTGTGGATGTGTCTTCTGTATCCAAAATAAAACTTGCACATATTGGTACCTTGCCATAGAATTTGGTATCTGTTCCACAGACAGAGCTTTTCAGCTGTTGAATTAGTGCTTAGGTTTAGAAGAATGCTGTTCTAACAGATTCCATGCAGGCCTAGGTGACTCAGAATGTGGAAAGGCTTTGCTTTTTGTAATTAGTTCTTTGCATGAAAGAGCACATGGCAAACATGGTAAACAGGCAGCTGCTAATGGAACAAGAGGTCAACACAAATCTCAACCTATTTATGTCAAATTGAAAGTGTTTTTTAATGTGACCAGTTAGTGCCTTGCATATCCCAAAGAGTGCTGGATCAGGTTGTTGGAAAGGTTGTCCTGCTGTAAAATATTCTGGGCAAGCACTAACTGTAAAAAACAGAGTAAGACCCACTGCAGAAGGAAATTTGGGTCAAGTGATATAAATGTGAGCTGTGTAAATGATCCCAGGGTTTCTAAGTCAGGGAGGTTAAGCTGATTAAAGGCAGCTAAAACTATGGTCCTATGTATTTTTTGAAAGATCAACTTTGTTCCATTTTCTCAAAATTCATGAAATGCTTCTTTGCTGTGCTCCTTCAGAGTTTGCAGCAGCATTGCTGTCTCAGGGGAAGGGAGCAGCTTTCTACATCCAACCTTCTGCAGGAACTCTGGAGGCTTTCCAGCAGCTCACCATAGAAATAGCAGCTTACAACAACATGTGGGGAGAGTACCAGGATAATCTTGTCTGTAAGGTAGGTGGGGTTTCAGTTTTACCATAGCAGATTTTACACCAATTATATTTCCCAGGTGCCTTTTTGTTAGAAATACTTTTTCAGATTTTAGGACTTTTGTAAAAAATTCAGGGTGGATCTTGCTATGCCACTAACTCCAACGACATGTAAGGACCAATTGTTTGTTTTTAGGGGGACATGTTTATTCCTTGGGAGGTTTTTATGTGCTTTGAAAATGACTGGAGTAGTTTTGATTTATAACATCTGTTTGGGAGCTGGCCAGTGCACTGCTCTGCTCTACCAATACCATAGATTGTGTTGTGTAGAAAAGCAGCAGGAAAGCTGATAAATGCATGAGGGACTGCATTCACCAGCTGAGAAATGTTGTTAGCATATGAATTAGAGACTGTCAAAGAAAACTAGTCTAAAGTACTTGAAAATCCAGTTTGAAAAACATAATCTTATAACAAGAGAACTAAAGTGTTATCTTGATTCTAATACCAAATATTCATTTTAATAGGTGGGAGACTTACAACCTAAATTAATTCCTATGCAAATGACTGTGAAAGGCTGTCCAATCTTCCTGCAGGTGACAGGACCACAACCAGAGCCACCCATTATCAGGTATAATGCAAAATACTGTCAGATAAAGAATTAAATACCAGTGGACTGCAGCCAACATACACACCTGCTCCATCTTGTGATATAATGAGGTCAGCAAAGTGACAGTCAGAGTACAATATCTGCTTCTAGAACATCAAGACATTTCTCTCTGCCAGCACAATTGGAAAATAATCTGTATACTAGAGCCCTGAGCTCAGTAATGGCAGGGGAGGGTTTAAAGTCTCTCATACTGCAAATGGCATCTGCACCTCGGGATGAGGGGTAAGGCTTGGTTTTTGGGGAACCCCAGCACTGAACGTGGCTACTCTGAGATGTCTGAGACAACTGAAAAAACTGGGGAAAAAAGAAAAGAGACAGGTAAAATAAACCAATATTGTGCTTCTCAGTGTAGGCCATGCCTTACCTGAGAGCCACTTCAGTGCAGCCAGATCAGTTTCCCCTTTTAAACAACTCTTGAGTGATTTCAGACACTTCTGTTCTCTGCATACACTGACAGCAAGGTTCCCTGTCCAGGTTTGGCACTCGAGTCTCAGGAGAGTCCCCTGTGCTTCGGAGGGTCCAGCTCAACAATCCCACTCCCTTTGGTAAGGGTGGCTTTTGTACAGCAAACATTGATGCTTTCTTTGTGTTCTTTGTAGAAATAAAAGTAGAAGGACCCATTAACATGTTAATTAATGGGCATACTTTTTTTCCTAATGAAGATGTTTTTAGTGAAAATAATATAAAAGAGAGTGACTCAATGTGTTGCTAATTTTCAATTGCACATCCCATCTTGATGTAGCTGGGTTTCCCCTCATTGAAATGGTGGGAATTCAGGATTTTCCATCCTGTTTTTATAAATTTCTCACAACTCTAAGCCTGGTCAGTCAGATGTGCTACCTGCTTTTTACTGGTATCATCTGGCTCTTATGTTCAGTCTTTTTAGCTCTGGAGTGAAATGGTAAGCTTTTCAGAGCAAAGTCAATCACTTTTTCTTTTTTTTTTTTTTTTAAATTCTACTAAATCCATTTGCTTAAACAAAATACTCATAATTTATTCTGATTATAGTTTCTGACATAGAAAGTAGCCAAACTATAGAAAGCTCTTAAAACATTTTAGTTTACAGCAAACATGGGAAACCTAAGAGATACACTTTAATGCAAATCCAGTTGCCAGATACAAGTTTGTTACTTGATATTCTGGTACCAACTGAGCCACGAGTCCTCTCACTGACTGGAAGTAATTGTCCTTTTTTCCTTTCCCATTCAGATATCCGCCTGGACTTGGAAATTTACAACCAAGAGCCGGATGATGAAAAGCTGGTGGACCTGTTGGTGCTCTTTGGAGACCCTTTTCCTCCTGTGGACATGGCTGGAAACGGGGCTGCATCAAGTGGTAGCACCTCAGAGTCAGAGGTCGTGTTAAAGCTGGATCCAACTCTCATTCCCTGTGGAAGCATTTATCCAGCTTTGGAAGCCACGGATGAGGTCAGCTCTTAGGCTGTTTCTTGTACTGCTGCTGAGATACATGATGGGTTTTTTGGCATGAAGGGTTGAAAACAATAACAGGAGATAGAACTTGTAACTAAGAGCTGGATTGTTAAAAGAAATGCCAGCTCCTCTCCCAGTCAAACACACAGTACGTGGGTAGGTGGCTATGGGAATCAGCAATCTGTTTCCAGAGTCAGCTATAAGCAATTAGCTCTCCTTAAAAGTGTTTAAAAAGCTAAAGAAATACTATTTAAAATACTGTCACTGACAAACTATTGTCATTATTACATGAAAGAATTAAAATAACTAAAACTCCTTAATTTGGCTCTGCTTTTCTCGTGGGTGCTTTCAGCATGTGCTGTAGGCAGGGAGTAGAACCTACCCTGCAAATTCTGAATTGCAGCTAATTATATTACCTATTATTATAGGTATTTATCCCAGTAATAAAATTAGATTGGTTCTCTTAGAATATAGTAACATCTATTACTCAAGAAGTGTGATTATAATGTGGCAATTTACTGTCTTGAGGGGCTGGGAGTGACAGGGAGAAGGTATCCCCCAGGATATTGTACATTTCTCTGACAAAAGCTTCACAGGGAAGATACTAAAATCACATTTTCTGTGCTTCAGCTCAGCAAGCACAGTTTGAACACAGCTCTAGCCTTTCTTGTGCACAAAGGGAACAGTGTTGCCCCAGACTGCTAGTTTGTATAATGTACCAGAAATACCATAGTTGGGCACTTCTCTAGGCAGGGCAGGGTCCAAGCATGCACATTTTCCAAGGAATTCAGAAGCAGTTTCAGGAGAGCTACTCTGTGGATGAGAAAATTAATGTAAAGGACACATCCACGTGTCTGGCCCTTGTGCCAGAAAGAAACTGGAGCTGGCCATTCTTCCTGACCTGTGCACATCACTCACATTCCTCCCTTGCAGTGTAACAGTTTTAACCATTCCCCACCCCTGTGTCTCTGTAGCCTCCAGGTTCTGACAGCAAAGAGAAGGAAATCAGCAGTCAGGAGTCTACAGGAGAGAAAAATATCTCTGTACTTATCCGACCTCATGAGGGGGTGCCTGCAGACAGCCCCTACTGCACTGCTCCAAGGCAGATAGTAAGCTTTTATATTTTCTTTGGGCTTAGATTTAACACATTTTCTGCAGGGCAGAGGAGACAGAGAATGAGAAGGAGGAAGCTTTGAGTTTGGTTTGAGGTAGACTCTACTAAAGAGTGAAACATCAGGCTGGAAGGCTTTGGAGATGATCATGAGAAGAGTTTGCAAGGTCAACAGAAAGTGTCCTACCTACATCTGAGCAGTGAACTGATGACTGGACTTAAGTGTTAGTTGTACTCCAGAGTGGCATCTCTTGTCTTCTCACTTGGGTTGCCATGGTGAAATGTGGGAGCCATCCAGCCTGAAGCTCTGGAAACATGCAGAGCTGGAAATCAGCTGCTGGGCAAGGAATACTCAGCAGAGAACTCTTGGATAAACCATTGTAACCCCCAGTGCTTCACACATAAGTTGTGCAAATACAGGCACAGTGCCACAATCCCATGGGAATATCATAAAGACAAAACAGCATTGGAAAGATCTACCTATGAGTGACAAGGTTGCCCAAAACATCAGTGTGCCAATTTTATTTTTAAATATTTTTTTGCCAAAGGGTTTCAGTTACAAGTTAAAATGAGCTAAAGATTACATAAAAGAAATGATGACAGAAATGAAGCTGCAGTCAGCTCTGAGGTGGCTGAGGCTGAGAAAGGTCAGACAAACAAGTGTCTCACTGTGGAGGCAGCTTTTGTGGGGTGTAGCCAGCAGCAATATCAGGATTTAACCATAACCTGCATAATTCACCTGAAGGAAGCAGAATTGAGTCAACTTGTAAATCACAGAAAATCCACTGCAGCTGGCTGTTGTGTTTGATTACGTTCCCTGCTGTCATGTAAAATTGAAAAATAGCCAAGACTAAACTGAATTGTAATATACTTAGTTAACACTTGTAATTCTTCAAAAATTGTTTCATATGTATGTAAGTTGTGGAATAATCACCTGAGGTAGTCAGGGAGTAAGAGTGGGCAGAACTGTGTATTTTTAAAAACAAACAGATGTTACATATGTTTATATACTTAGAGAGTTGGTCTCTAACTGTGCTTAAACTCTGTTGCTGCTAAAAAGTGGCCACAGTGATATTTGCAGTTGAAGTAATTGTCAGTTTTTCTGTCACATGTTGGCATTTTCATGCAAGCCTGAGCCCATGCCCGGGGGATTTCGTGCTGCTTGTGCAACTCAGTTTTGGCAGCTGAGTCCCGGGTTCTTGTGCAGTCCCCGGCAGGTCCCTGCACTAAACACTCTTTCCCGGCTGCAGGTGGTTCCAGGAGGTGGCAGCAGCGACGTTCACATCTCCTTCACCCCGCTCGTCCTTCCTGACACCGAGGCTGAGCTGGGTTGTGAAGCGGTGCTGCTGGGCTTCATGAGCCTGGATGACAAGGTAAACCGACTGTCACAGCAAGGCCAAAGGTAATGGGGAATATCGTTTCCCTTCCTGTAATTTATGTACAGGCTGCTGTTACCTGGCCAGTCTGTGTAAACAGTCCTGTTCCTGCTATCCTGTACATCCTTCCTTAACCAGGGCTGTTCATCTGTTGCATTTCTCTTTGAGCTTGGAAGCATTCTGGGGTGGGAATGTCGCTATCTTCTTGCATTGTCTGGGACAGCAGACCCCAGACAAAAGCCCAGGGTTTGAAATGCTGTCACAACATCAGGTTTTAGTGATAACAATAGTTAACAATGGAAGTGAGACTCAGGACTGCTGAGTCCTGTTCCTGGCTCTGCATCCACCTTCCTGTGTGAATTTGGACAACATGTCTCTCCTCTGGGAAACTTCCTCTTCAACAACTGCTGATGTGAGGCTTGAACAGTGTTTTATGAATGGCTCAGCAATTCTCTGATATGAATTATTGCAAAGGTGCAATGTAACCTAAATGAGTGATAATAGAATGTTCAATAAAAAGAACCCAAATAACCCTTATTCCTGAAGAAAGAAATGTAGAATAATAGAGACCTGGAGTGGTGTGGGTTGGAAAGGACCATCTAGCTCCACACCCCTGCCATGTGCAGCAACATCTTTAACCAGAAAAAATTATTCCACACTCCATCCAACCTGTCCTTGAATGCTTCCAGAGATGGGACAGCCACAGCTTCTCTGGGGAACCTGTGCCAGGGCCTCACCATCCTCAGGGTGAAGAATCCCAACATCTGATCTAAACCTGCCCTGCATCTGAATCACCCACAGCCTTTCAGAGCTCGGCTACTGCTTGGCCTCTGCTGTTCCATCATGTCTTACAGACAGGCACATTGCCAAGCACAATCCTATTTTGGCTGACAGTCTCTCAGGCTCAAAACAGCATTTCAGGTTTAGTGCTACCATTTCCCACATGGTTTCTGTTTCCATGTTGCTGTCAGCTTGTGAGGATGGTGCCCAACAAGGTGCAGCGTGGTCATGGCTATGAAGCTCCACCGTTACGGGTGTACGTGGAGGCTGTCGTGAGGCATCCCTGGTAAGTCCCACCGTGCTCACAGCTGGCACCCTCAGGGAATGGATCAGCCTGGGACAGGGCTGTGACCAGCCCCGGTTCTTTACACTCAGGTTAGAAGTGGAGATGGATCATGACAGAGGAATGGTGTTCTATTCAGTGGCGAGTGATCTCCTAGCTGCTAGGCCTTTTTACGGAGTAAGTATTTCCCACACTGATGTACTTGGCTGCTTTGTATTGCTGTGCTGCTGGGAGAATTCAGAGCAGTGTGCACATAGCTGTGAAAATGTGCTGTGAAGATCCTAATCACCAGTAGGCTCATTTTCTATATTGCACATAGCAAGGGAACAAGAAAAAGCACTACAAATACTTATTATCCAGGAATAAGAAAAGCTGAGTTCAGACAATGCCTGTTTTATTCCAAATTTTCTTTCATTGTAGGGGAGTTTGTAAGTAGAAAAATAAGTTCTGATTTTCAGGATATAAAGGTACAAAAGCAAAATGAGTCACTTCAGTCGCTGTGACTCTTGACATTTGAAAACTTAGACTTTATTACACTATTTTTATTTTGGTTTTTCACTCAAATGATGTTGAATAACACAGGTAGAAAATACTGGGTTGCTTTGGGGTAAAATACTTCAGATCCCTGCTGGTGCTCCATGACCAGACAGAGCAACACAATCCTCTCCAGGGAGTTAAAACTGACCAGTTCTGAATCATTTCTCCCCCAGGTTTTGACAGATGCAGTAATTACTCAGAGTTTGAAACTCATGAATTGTACCAAGGTTCCTCTGCACTTCAGGCTCTTTCTGTCTACGCCCTCTACACCCTTCAGCTTCTCCATCACAGATCCCGAAAAGAGCACCAAATCATCCCACAGCAAGAAGAGGGAAAGGGAACAGCAACCACATGTACTTTATCCACAGCAAAACATGCTGGTAGGCTCAAAAATAATAATCCTGTGTCAGAATAGAGTTTAGCAGTTGGTGTGTTAGTGTGGCCCAGATGAACCACAGAAAAACACAACCAGCATGGAAGTCTCCCAGTTTCAGGGGAAATGGTGGTGTATCAGCAAATGCTAATTACTGTCATTTTGCCTGCTATATTGCAGGTGCAGATTATTTTTTCTGCAAATAATCTTTTATGTTCCTGATGTGCTTTTCCCATCAACTCTGGCCGATAGCAAACTCCTGCAGAAAACCCTGTGAGTTTGGAACACACTTAAATCAATATACATATATATATGTTGGACAAATTAAAAGATTTTCAAGGACTGCAGTCTTCCCTCATTTCCTTGAATTAGATGGAAGCAGTGCAAGGAGAGGAAAATTTGATTAGTTTTGGGTGTACAAATTACATTAAAGGAAACAAAATCCCAGAGCAGAGAATTAGGTAACCTGCAAAGAATGAGTAACTGTCGCCTTTTTGAAGTGTGCTTCTTATTCTATTGTGTTCATTTTGACATAGAGACATACACATTTCAATTCTGCATGTGTGGGAAGAAAGAGGATTTACATGTGTAAGCTTTGGGAGCATGATATTTGTACCCTCAGGAACTCAAAACCCTTAGCTTGCTAGAGACTGTTTCTCCCCTGTGTTTCAGAGATCAGCTGTTCACCTTTACACTCCATCTCCGTTTTCTGGATTCATAGGAAATAGCTGTATTTTTTTCTTCAATTGTATTGCTTTGTTCCAGTGGGAATTTGGCTCCTGGCACGACACCTTTGGGTTCCAGTGGGAAAATATGTGCCTGGGCCTTTGTGCAACGTGTACTTTGGATTTCCTGCACACAGTGTCATCTTACGTGATGGTCATGAGAATTCCTCTTCCCACAGGTGAAAGTGTCATTCCACACAACTCTGGAGTTACTTAGGTATCAACATTTGCCAGAGACCCAGCTGCTTCCTGGATGCCAAGTGCTCCAGCTGGAGAATGGAGAGAGAAAGCTGAAGTTTAATCAAAATCTGGTCATTGAGCACAGTAACTACACTACCCAGGTAAGGTCAGGACAGGATCTCTGGGCCCTGGGAAAGGGCTATTTCAGCAGCATCTCTGACTTGGATTAGGGTTTACTCAGCCTTGAATTACAGGCACCTCTGGAGTAAATGGGGTCATCCAGGTAAGATAAGTGGCTGTGGGGTTGCTCTCTGCAGGAACTCCCAGGTGGGCTGTGCAGGTTGGGGTCACACCCTGGTGCTGGTCCCAGCTCTCTGCATGGCAGCCCGGGTGACACTCAAAGGTCCACACACCCAGTCACAGGATGACTCTGAGATGGGTCAGGGCTGTCTCAAGGAACAAACCATGCCTGAGTCACCAGGCACTGCCTCCTGCAGCACCAAAGGACTTCTGGAAAGGCTCCCAAGTCCACTGAGCACGTGTTCAAAGCCCCATTCCCAGCCTTCAGCATCCCAGTACACTGCAGGCACTTGTATTTTCTTTTCATACCAGGTATTTCTGAGGTGTGACCTGTGTCAGACTGAGCACTATATCTCAGATACAGTCAACTGCATCATAATCTTGGGGAATCTGCACAAACTGAATGACTCACAGTGGGCCATATACAGTCCTGAGGGACCAGATGCTGTAATGTCTGCAGCTCCACAGAAAACCCTAAAAACAAATGAGAACGTTCACTCCTGTTACTTCATTAAGACCACAGTGTCTGGTTTGAAAACCTGTCCCAAAAAAGCAACACACTTTTACAACAACTCGATTCACTCAAGGCTGTAGAATAGAAATTGACTCTAGTGTGAAAAAACACAGAACAATGACTCTTGATTCAGTGGTTGGGGTTAAGAATGATCCAGCTGGAGCAGGAATTATTAAAGCTCTTTAAAAATGAGGTGGGTTTTATTCTCTTTTCCCTTTCCCCTGTTTTGCAGCTGGTCCCAGTGACTGCCTACCTCACTATTCCAGTCCTGGAGCTCTCCTGTGACATGGTTGATTTCCAGACCTGCTTTGTTGCACAGACCAAGATAGAACATGTCTTCCTGTATAACCGGAGCGGCTGCAGAAGCTACTGGACTGCTTTGCTGGGTATTCTGCAATTCTGGTTTTGCAATTGGTTTCTTTGTTGTAGAGTTTCACTATTCAGTGTTTTTATCAAGACTGTATGCACTCACTTGATATCTTGGGTGCAAACATATATGGTCTGCTCTTATTCTCACTTATGTGGGCTTTTCCCTCACTTTTTTGACATTATTTTACCACTACTGATTTCAGCAGTTACTCAACATCTAACCAAAAGATTGAGTCTCAGCCCTCACATTCTTGGACATGCTCTGCTCATTTAAATCATCAGTCCTGAGAGGCAACAAGAAGCAGTGGCTCCTCATGGGTTCAGTTTGAACATGAGCCTAATGCTGTTAGTAACAGATGGGCTCCAGAGGAAAGAAGATCAGGGCCGTATTATTTCAAATGTGGAGAGCACTGATCATTGTTTCCCTTGATTAGAACATGAAAACAGAGTCTGGGCACATGCAGAGAAACTGGTTTCTCTGACAGTGTGAGACATGATTTATTAGTTGCTCAGCCGAGGTGAATTGGCCATGAGTGCTTCTTGCTGTACACACACAAAGGGTCTTGTATGGCTTTGTTTAATATTTGTCCCTTCCACTGCAGATGAACAGAAAAGGCCTAAAGCCATGGAAGTATTTTCCATCTTCCCAAATAAAGGCATTTTGGAGGCACGTGAAGGGGAGGCACCTACCAGAGAGATTCTGCAGATCAGTTTTACTGCAAGGTACAGTTAATAAGACTGAAATTGTGCTGTTGACAGAGAGCTGGGGGTGTTCAGCCTGGAGAAGGCTCTAGGGAGCCTCAGAGCCCCTTCCATTGCCTAAAGGGGCTCCAGGAGAGCTGGAGGGGGACTTGGGACAAAGTTGTAGAGTGATGGGACAAGGGGGAATGGCTTCACACTGCCAGAGGGCAGGGTTAGATTGGAAGGAACTTCAGCACTGTGAGGGTGGTGAGGCCCTGGCACAGGCTGCCCAGAGAAGCCATGGCTGCCCCATCTCTAGAATTGTTTCAGGCTAGGCTGGATGAGGCTTTGAGCAACTAGTTCTAGTGGAAGGCTTCCCTGCTCGGGGCAGGGGCTTGGAACAAGAGGAGCTTTGCTGTCTCTTCCAACCCAGGACATTCCATGATTCTGTGATGAACCAAAGACTAATTTCTCTGTTCTGATTAGGGAGACACAACTCCTGTAAAAAACAACAAAAAAATCATTTTCCATTACAAATTATATTTGGAGGTTATCATATGGTGGCAGGAAGGTAAAACAAGTCTATCCCAGTGATTTCAGTGAGCTCTGAAAACTGCTGACAGGGAAATTTCAAGCAGACTTGTTGTTGTCCTAACTTCCATCTCCTTGGAGCACAAGCCAGTGATTTCCATCACTACCGATACCGCAGTGGGATGGAGCCTTGAGCAGCTGCACTAACTGTCCCTACTTAGAGAAGCATGGTGGACCAGAAGCCTCCCCAGACTTCTGTCTAAATTTTTCTGCAGTTCTTCTGAATATGCCTGAAGCACTTCTTTTTGTCTGACACGTACGCTAATCAGCATGGCTGAAAATGCCTGGAAATACCAGAAAGCAAAGATGTTGCTGTGTAGCAGCCAGCTCATCTGTGAGGCTCTGTAGGAAGAATTCCCAACACCAGCAGAGTGTGGGATCAATGTGGCATTAGGAGATAATTATATGCAAGATATGAGATGATTTTAATAATTCACCTCCCCAGATCAGTGGTCCTTCTGCAGGGGAATTGTTTTATGAGAAGGAAAGAACAAAGACTGTCTGGCAGAACAGGCATTTGCCTCAGGCCCTTACAACAGCTGGCACTTGGACGCAGAGAAGTCCTTCAGAGGAGGGGCTCAGGAGCACTGAGTGGCATTAGCCTTGGGCAAATTATGCTCTTCACCTTGGTGCAAAACTAGAGTTGTTGTAACCTTTCTGGTGTTAATTTACAGTCTGGACTCCACTGACTGCCTCTTGTCTCAGGGGAGTGACAGAAACTTTTCCCTACAAACTTCGTCTTGGGGAGTTTTCACATCATGACAGTGCAGGTGTTTGCTCCCAGCAGAGCCTCCTTTCATTTATTCATTTAAATCAGAATTTCACAAGTATGATGATATTCTCATTTATTCAAACATGAATCCAATGTCTTCAGGCACAGACCTGAACATTCTTTTTGAACACCATGTATTGTACCCATGGAGCACAGCCCTGTGGGCTTGGCACTAACATTAGTTAGCATTCTTAGGACACCATTCTCCCCTTTTCATCCCATCCCTAAACACAGGACTGTACATAGCTGTAACTGAACTTTTTGCTGTGCATTTTAGGAGCAACACTGACTATGAAGCTGTTGTGACCATTTCTGGAATGCTGGAAGAGAAGCCTTGCAAGCTGCACCTCAGAGGGCGAGGAGTACACCGTGGGAAGGTGCATTAAGCAGGACAATGTGGGACAAATGTCAAGGTAACAGGCTGGATGCAGATGTGCCATCAGCTGAGCCTGTATTTTCATCTATGCAGTTGTTTTAGTAGGGACTGGAATTTTAGCAGAATAAAAATTTAGGTTATGAGGAAAAAAATTCTCATGGTACCTTAACCAGCCGTAATCACACTATGCTGTTACTTTTATTGCTGTGATAAGCTTACCTTTAGGCAAAGAACAAGGTTTTAAATTGCAAAGCAGCTGTGTAAGCCCTCTGCAGAGCCCAGAATGCCTTGAATTACAGCTAAGGACTATTCATACCTTAAAGTAGCTTTTGTTTAGCCTCATTTATTTGTTTGACATTAAAATGGACATTGACACATAATAAAAGCAAGAATTGGTGAATAGGCCAGCATTCCCCAGGCTGTTTTCTCAGTGCCTTACATGAAAAGGGGAAGAGCCAACTTTCCCTGAGCTCCTTGGAAAATTACCAACCTGTGTGTTTCATCATGTTTGGGCCTTGAGAACATCCCCTTCAGCAACAGAGGGAGGAACCCTTCTTCCTTTTCATTCTTTCCCCCCACATGGTTCCCATTTACTCTCACTTCTCTTTAAATTATTTTAGTATTATTTTAGTTAAAGGTCGCTGGAATTCCCACTTCTGAGTCTGTTAAATTTTCCACTCTTATTAAATAAAAGGCTTTTGTTAATGGCTCATTATCCCCTCTAAGTAATTCAATTTCTTGGCTCTAACACACAGGCCTGTGTGATTGCTGGGTGAGACAGGCTACAGCATGGGATTGTGAAAATATCAAAGAGCTCCAACTCATCATGACCTTCAACTAAAAATCATCATAAAAAGGAAACAAATGTATTGCAAGAACCCACTTGTATTATTAAGTGCAAAAACAAAAGTCAGGACAAAGAACATCTGTCTGTTACAAATTTAAAGCAGCAATGAGTAGTACATTTCTTTTTCAAGCTGAGTTTCAGTGATCTTGTTCAGCCAAGTAATAAGGGATGACAAAAGATACAAGATGGAACATGCTTGTATTAGTGCTGAAGGACTGAGCTTTCATTGATGTTCATGTAGTGCGTGCAGTAAAGGTAATGCTGTAATTTGCTTTATGTTAGGTAAGTAAATATGATTAAGCACGAGATTTTCCTTGGAGTCACACAAACTGATACTCAGACATGTATTGTAAAAGAAGGAATGGCCACATCCAAATCCTGGCTTCTAGCAATTCAACAGAACCTTTCCATTCAGGCATTTCCTGTGGAAATTATGTTCCAGTCCTTCCACTTTCCCCCACTGGAGGCTTCAGAGCAGTTCCAGCAGCAGCGAGCTACAGCCCATGCTCCAGTGTAGGGACAATTTAAGACACAGACACCTTCTGACTGGGCTAGGACAGGCACAGTTATAAAGGCAAGGATGTCAAGTTTTTGCTTCAAAAGAAGCTCTTTAAAACTTCTTACAAAATGGTGAAACCTTTTAAGGAAATGCTGGGAAAGTCTTTTCATGTGGACTGATGTCTTCATTTTGAGCAACTCTTTTTGCCAATCTGTCATACAAAAATACTGTCCCATAAACTACTCCCTCTGGTAATATTCACAGAATAAAGAGATCAATTAAATTAATAATATTCATTCATAATCACCACACTAAGGCCTGTAGTTAAATCAGCTGAGCTAATTTTTTATGTCAGGAAGCCATGTGCCAGTTTTGCATTTCCTCACCTTCTTGGCAGAGCTGAATCATTAAATTCTACTTCACAATTTCTGCCTAAAATTTTTAGATCTAGTAAAAAATCCCAGAACCCACATGATTTCAGTGGAAATCATTTGCTATGCCTAGGAAGGCAGAGAGTGAGCTGTGGGGCTGTTCTGTCAGCACTGGAGCTCACTGCCCCGGGTACTCGAACACGGCCGCTGCGCCCATGCCAGTTCCAATGCACATGGACACGACTCCATACGCTCTGAAATAAAAAACATATGAAATTAAGGAAAAGGAAAAAGCTCAGGTTTAAATCATCCAAGGAAAAAACAAAAAGATTACAGTAAGTTTGAGCTGTCTGCTGCTCTCCTGTTTTGCCAGGAGACCCCCAAGGAATTCAGGTTCAAAGCCATCCATAGGATGGAGAAACCTTAACCCAAAAGGAGAGTTACTACCTCAGCCAAGAGACAGAGAAAGCTTAACACAAACTGGTTACCCCTGAGCCTGTGGGAGCTGCACACCCAGCAGGTGAGGCCAGTACTGATGGCTCAGCACTCACCTCTTCCCCCTGCGCTTCAGTTCGTTGAGCAAAGTGACGACCTGCCGAGCACCAGTACAGCCCAGGGGGTGCCCCAGTGCTATGGCTCCTCCCAGGGGGTTCACCTTCTCCATGGGAATGCCCAGCTTTTCAACACAGTACACAGCCTGGAAAGACACAGGGAATAATTTCATGGAAATGCTCTTGCCTTCCTTAGTTCTCAGCTCTCCTCCTCCAGGTCAAACTCCAGCTAGGCCATCGTTCTCAGGGGAAAGGAGTGGAACTGATCCAATGCACACAGAAGTGAGCTCAAACTGTCCATCTCAAACTGAGCCCACACACATTCAGACAGACAACCTGACAATAAATCATAGCCCTGGTGAAACAGATGTTGCAAGTTGCTATGAGAGTACAATAGCCAATTCTTACTTAGTGGATGCTTTTTTTAATGCTAAGCTGTATAAGCAATGCCCTGGTCATTTTTATTTGAAGGAAAAGGAAAATAGTCTGCACATGTTACTAACATTTGGTTGAAGATGTACTATGTGGAACAAATTAAAAATCTTAACCTGAAGACCAAGCTGAAACACTCTCAGTTGCCAAGCTGTGTAGCAACACAAACGTGATGCTCACTCACCTGGCTTGCAAAGGCTTCATTAATTTCATATATATCAATGTCATTCAGAGTCAGACCTATGGGCCAGAAAAGTCAAGAGTTAAAAAGAGATATTTTTGCCTCATGACTATATCAAAGAAAGTAATTGCCTGATAGCTTCCCTCTATGAATTCCAACTCTACTCAATCTAAAAAAGAGGAACTTCAGCTCCATGTGGAGTATCTACACTTGAAAAAGTTTATGTACAACAATGTCTAAAGACTGCAAAACGTCAGTGCATGGCATTGTGTCACTGAGTCTGGCAAGTTTCCTCAGATTAAGTGTGATTTCTCTGCAGAGGGATTAAGGATTGAGGGTGTTTGGAGAGTGAAAGATAAAGCTACAGGTGGGCATGTGACTGCAGCCAGGCCAGGCTAAATCAGCTCATCATCTACAAAACCTGTTAAACCCAGTAAGTGTAGTAAAAAACCTAAATAAGATGACAAAATTATAAAGAACATAAAAAACCAAACACAAAACCACCCCCTATACACTGGTCATAATGAACAAGGGAAAACAGCACTAAGTGAACACTAAATCACTTGCCACATGTCAACTCTTGTTGAGCCTCTGCAGGGATTTACTCCTGAGCTTCTCAAAGGTGAGTGAATGACAATTTACACACCAGTACAAGGGAAAAGCATTTCAACCATCTGAGGGAGGACCTCTTTTAAGGTTTCAGATTTAACTTCACGGTTCCTGGGGCCAAGAGCTGCACATGCTTGAATAATATAATGTTAAATCTCAATCCAAGGAGTCTGATTTGCTTGTGCCCAGCACTGCCTGAGTGGCAGGTGGTTCTCACCTGCCTTTTCCACAGCAACAGGGATGGCGTAGGCCGGTCCTATGCCCATCACATCGGGTGGAACCCCCACCACAGCAAAGGACCTGAGCACGCCCAGCACCGGCAGTCCCAGCTGTGCTGCCTTGGAGCGCTTTGCCAGGAGAACAGCAGCTGCTCCATCGCTGACCTGGCTGGCATTCCCTGTTGGAAGAGACCTATTAACATGCTTTTTGTTCTAGTGAAGGCAGGGAAACCAGAGGAACAGCACAAATGTAACACTGAGCTGACCTGCTGTAGTGCTTCCATCCTCTTTGAAGGCAGGTTTCAGCTTTGCCAAGCCTTCCAGTGTTGTGGAGGGCCTGATCCCTTCATCTTGGTGCACAGTGATTGTTTTTTTGTTGCCCTCATTATCTGCAACAGTGGTCTTCACTGGAACAATCTCTGTTTTAAACAGTCCCATCTGCTGAGCTTTTGCTGCTCTGGTGAAAAAAAAAAAAAAAAAAAGAGTATGAAAGGTTAAAATATATTTTGAAGGTGAACTGCAGGAGAACTGAAGGAAAGCAGTCTGACAGAGAATGAACTAAGGTGGGATTTGGTACATCATTGATGATTGGTGGTCAAGACAAGAGGCAAATTCTTATTTGCATTCATGGGAAGACAAACTTTTTACCTCTACATCAACATTATGAGCATTGTCCCCAAATCTGGATCACTCATTTCAAAGCAAGAGCCCCATTCTGTTCCCATCAATACCTCTGTGCCTTGACTGACCACCACCAGCCCCCAACATGAAGTTTTATGTGTTCAGGGGTACAGCCACATCACAAATGTAAGAGAATAAATGAACCCTGAACTATCAGCAGTCAACAACTGTCATGACCAGACAGAATACATTAACTAAACCAGAATTAGCTCAAGCCATGTAGATTTAATCTTTCTTATCAACAAGCTATTTTAAAAGCCTTCAAAGTAGAGCTTATTTAGATTTACCTTCCAGAGGTAAATCCTTCACAGAGAATACAAACTGGAGACTAGAAGCTTGTTTTACCCCTTCATCACTTTGCACTTTTACCAATAAAATGAAAATTTTCAATGCTCCCAGGTAAGCGAGAACTGGAGCAAAGTACTGAAGGACAGGTCAGTAACTCCACAGATATCCTGAGACCAAGGCCAGAAAGTCAGCCCTTGCCTCATGTGAGAGTTAGAATCACATTCACATACTCTTTTTGGTTATCAGTTCCATGGCAGTGAGAAAGGCTGGCATGCCAAGTTCCCTGAGCAGCAGGGCCGGAATTTAAAGGTTAACTACCCTGTGCAGTGGCTTCCTGTGTTAGATAAATAACTGGACCAGGCTGATGCTTGAACAGAGCTCTGAAATCAAGTTTAACTCTTTGATGGCAGAAACTTTACCCTATCACCTGCCACTGCTCTGCCAGTAGAGTCCTACAGATTCAGGGGTCAGTTGACTTTGGCAGTGATTTAAGCCAAGAGGAAGGTTATCAGAGGTAGGACTGGACTCACTCAGAGCCAAACACCTGCAGCAAGGACAAGCCACTCTTCTCACAAGCTCAGCAGTTCACTACAGACAGCCACACTCAACTGTTCCCTCATGGGAGAGGCTCCTGCTGCTCCCACGTTCAGGTTCCAGTGATCCTGAGCCAAAGCCACTGTGAAAATACCTCACCATGCACTCATCCCAGAAACCTCCCTGAGGTTCTGTCATAGAAACACAAAATGGTTTGGGTTGGAAGGGACCTTAAAGATCATCCAGTTCCACCTCCACTGCCATGGGCAGGGACTGCTGGATGCTGAAACAAGCAGGGTACTCACTGTTCAGGGTCTGTGTGCCCAGTGATACTTGTGTGAGGTGAGTCACACAATCCCAGTACAGCTCTGGACTCCAGTTCCCTCATCACACACAATTCTGCACAGGCACTGAATTTCGGTCAGACCCTCAAGCTTCTTTGCTCATTATCAAGGACTGGAAGGCAACACAAAGGCTGCACTTCACCAGGAAGTAGCAGTGTGTTTTCTAGCTCTACTTATTTCTTAACTAAAAGGTTAAATCCAAAAGGTCTAACAAAAAAAAAAAAAAAAAACAAACCACATTTACTTTTGTTGGGAAGCCAAGGCAAAGGCATCTTGCTTCTTTCGGGAAACTCCAAACTTCTCTGCCACATTTTCTGAGGTTATTCTGGGGAAAAAACATCACAGAGTTAATCCTAGGACACATCTAATGGGGCTGCAGTTGGTTTCTACTAAGATCACACCAGGTACAAGCAGTGGCTTTAGTTTGAAAGCTAACTGCTGCCTTCTCAACTTAGAACTGCTGTCAGGAGCTAATCCTGAATCAAACCTAGGACCAGAACAATGTTCAAATCTGTTCTCCTTGCTCAACAAGCCATTGATCTTAAGACAGATCTTAAATCTTTGATCAGAGTTGGTGATTTCCCCCATTTTACATCATTAATCTTCCACCACAACCAAGGATGCCAACGTACACAGCTCCAAGCTCACCACATTCAGGTCAATTTGTAACTATGGTCACTGAGGAGACACAGCATCTATAAAACCCTTAAACTGTGGGAAGTGGAAACACTTACCCCATAGGAATAAGGCAGTCTCGAGCTTTGGGGTTATCCATCATGTTGGAACTGATATCACCAGGGTTATTGGCACTTCTGAGGGACATTGTTTCCACACTAAGCACAAGAAAAATTTGAATTGCTCCATTAAGACTGATCAAAACTCAATATCCTGACAACATGCTTTCCTATTATTCCACAGAAACACAGCTGCTAATTAGGAACTGGTTGAGGCAGAAGCTCTTTAATCATCAACTTAAGACTTATCATGAAATGAAAACAGATTGTGAGATTCAACTGGTTCTTGCTTCACTAGAACAGGATACCAATGTCAACAGTTAATTTCTTGTGTTTCCACAGCTAGAAAGGAATTGCTATGATTCTAGCACATTTGTCCTCAAACATAATGAGGTTCAAGGGCTGGAGTTTTCAGTGAAATTGTCAACAGACACAAAAATCTTAAGAATCAGACACTCAGATCTTAAGAACAGGTTGGCAGTAGAAAAAGAAGTATTGAGCAAAGCATGGCAAAGAGATTTCAGTGTGTTGCACCATTTGTGTTTCACAACACGAAGAATTTCAGACATGGATCGCACAGGGTGCAATCTTTCACCCACAAATTAATTAACACATTGAAGATACTCAAATTCACTGCAGAAATACAAAGCTATCACTTTAAGACTCATGAGCTTTTGTAAGGTCAATCTAGATTATGAAACCTACAATGGGAAGAGGGTTTGAATTCTACTCTGCACCACACAAATACCTTCATGAAGAATAACAAAGAAAATATTCCTGGAAAATGAAAGGCAAGCAGAAAGTAAGGCAGCTTGTAGTAAGTGCTATCAGCAGTTTAATCTAGCTCAAAGATGGGACACTTCATCTTTGACTTCAGCTGTATCTGCTCCTGGAGGAAGCCATAGCCATAGGAATGGGTTTTAAGTAAGAGAAACCCCAGCTACAGTCTTTTGTGTTTTCATTCAGGGTTTCTCCACTCTGTGGAAAAGTAAGACTTGAGATAAACCCAGCTCCCAAAAGCTATTTGTAACTTATGGAATGTGTGTCTTCATGGAGGACCCTGCAGGGCAAAGGCCAGACAGCTTCCCACAACAAAACCCAGTGTCTGGCATACCCAGGGGTGCAAAGGCCATCGGTCCTTTTAAGCCCAATATATTGGTGGACATTACTGTGTGCAGTAGTAATTAATGAAAGATTAGAGTCATTAGGCTATAAAAAAAAGAGAAACACAGTATTTTAGCTTCAGGATTACTGAACAGTTTTGGTTTTTTTATTCCTTCTTCTGAAGTCATGTGTATATGGTCACTAGTATTTCCCCAAAACCAACCTAACATTTATATAATCCTCCAAAAAATAAACATTGCTTGTGATATTAGGACTGAAGCACAGAACAGCTCGTCTGTCCAGCACAGTACAGATCCTGTACATCTGCAGAACACTCATTAGCTCACGTAGGATATTAATTTCTTCATCCAAGAGAGCTGCTTGTCTTTCAAGAGGCAATTTAATTGGAGATTAGCTAAAAAGCTAATTATGGCAGGCTATTGCACAGGAACAGAGTGTTACCTTCAGGAAGCCTAAGCAAGCACTATGAAAATACTTCCTTACCCACAGGCCAAGCCAATGTCATACGATCCATTTCGGATGCCACCTGTAACAGCAGTGCATAAATATTCTTACTGTCATCAGGAGCAAAAGCATTTCCAGCCCAGCTGCAGTTTCCAAACACCTGAGCACCCACTACAGCCAAATGGGCACTTCTTTACCCTCCTGCCTGCCAGAGTGAGAGCCAGGCCAAGCAGCTGATGGGGCTGAGGACTAACATGGGGCCAGAGGGAACTGGAGGGACCCTTCTGGAAGCTGCTTGATATGGAGGTGATGGTGGAATTTATTCCCAGAAAACCAAGTCATTTGTCTAGGGATAAACTTGGCCTCAAGGATATAAAAGTATTTAGCTAACACTACACTGAAACTTCCCTACAGCACATTATCAGTGTTTTACAGCTCAGAGAGACTGGAGGACAAGAGGAATGAGCCCTTAGGATGGGACAGGCATGGACTCTGATGCCAGTGCCCACAACACCTACCAGCTATGTTGATAATGGCCTGTAGCCCAGAGGAGCACTGCCGGTTCACACTGGAGCACGGCACCGTCTCTGGAATACCACTGGAAAACAAGACAGTGTTGGCAAAGGCTCAGTAATAAAAAACCAACAATAACCCAAAGCTCTAAAGAGTGCATTAATCCACTTGATTAAATTTTAACTCTCAAATTCCAGGCAGATCCCTTTATCCATTTCTTGATCTATCTGGTCCTGCACCAAGGGAAAGCAAAGTTCAAAGATAATTTCCTCACTTCATCTGCAAGTGACTAGAAGTGCTCTGTCCCCATGGGTCTGTCTTCAGAAGGTGCTCTGTAAGCAAGGCCCTCCCCTGGAGATCCTGAGCTCTGACCCAGGCCAGAAACCCTGAAAAGTTCTATAATATTCATAATTATAGCTGGCTGGCTATGCCTGCACCTCTCTAAAGTGGTAGCTGTGCAGTGATTAACAGAAGCAAACAATGGCAACAGAAACTGACTGAAATATTTGGAATCTAGGATCCATCAAAAATATGTGGAATCTAGGATCCAGCTCAGTGCAAGCCATTGACCAGCACTGGGCAATGACAGAAAGATCTGAGCCCATCCACAGTTTTGGGACCAGATGCAGAAGAGAGAGGGGCAGCCTCACAGTGCAGCTGGGAGCCCACAAAACATTGTGTCCCTTTCAGAGGCCCAACACAGGCAACACAAACAGATCAGCTTCACCTGCCTCCCTGTCTCTGCCATCAGTGTTCTCTGAGTGCTCGATCAAAGTCCAGTTTCTAGGCAAAAGGTGA
Source organism: Parus major (assembly GCF_001522545.3). Taxonomy (NCBI): domain Eukaryota; kingdom Metazoa; phylum Chordata; class Aves; order Passeriformes; family Paridae; genus Parus; species Parus major. The sequence continues at coordinate 4,207,732 of NC_031769.1, forward strand.
TTTGTTGTAATTCCTGGGAGTGCATGAGCCTCGCTGTAATCTCCAACCCTGTCCTACTCCATAGCCCAAGGAGGAGAGGAAGAACCTCAGTCTGGCTGAGAGCTTACCTTAGAAACTGTGCAACTCTTGCAATCAAGGCACCAGCTCCAGGCTGCAGCACATTTCCTGAGTGCAAAGACAATTCCAGTCAATTGGCTGTGTTCCTCTCACAGGCACTGAAGGGATGTTCCCATCACCACAGCCCGGTACTGCTCAGCCCCAGATCAGAGCCCCACCACCAACAGGACAGGCATGAAATCCTAATGCTACACACTAATCCCTTTCAGCCCCACAAGACTTGTGAGCATCCCACATGAGGAGCCTGTCCCACACTGCTGTCCAGACCAGGAGTTTCACCAGGCAGAGGCACTCACTCACCCACACAGATGTCTCCCAGGACTTCAGGGCGGAGGTTGACATCCTGAAGGACAGCTGTCATCACAGCAGCCAGCAGCTCATCGGGTGTTGTGTCCTAAAAGCACAGGGGACCAGCACCGTCAGTGAACACCAGTAAGTGCCCTGTCACCAGTTCAGCCTCACACCATTTCAGAGGGCTGGCCAGTGGCACTAAGGCAGCTTTACTCCACTTCTCAGCTCACTGTGGTTGTTGTTTTCCTACCACAGCAGAATTACCTGCATGTTTTTACCCCAGGTTTCCTTCAGGCACTGTAACACACATGCTGCTTTCTTTCTCACCTTCCTTGGATTTGTAGGAACGTGCTCTGCAGGGCCTTCAAAGTCACACACAACTACAGAGATTTATGTGCCAAGACGCAGTAAATGGAGCCCCTCCATTGATTTTGTGAAAGAAACAGGGGTGACCCCTCAGCTAGTGGGAAGTACCGCCAGCGTGAGGAGACCTGTTTGGAAGGATGACAAGGAACGAGCACCCTCTGGGGTCATCCTGGCACCCTGTTCTTTCCCAGGACTCCGTGGATGCCACCCAGGGAGGAGCAGGTTCCAGAAGGGTGGCAGGTCCGTGCCAAGCTGTGCAGTGAGGGACACGCCGCGGCTGCTCCGTGTGCCAAGGCAGGTGACAGGACTGCGATGGCTCCCTGGGCTGCCGGGGGAGCTGGGGACCCCTCGGGACAATGCCCGACTCCTTTAGGGGATCCACTGGCCCTCCCACCCCCAGCCTTAAAACCATCATCCAGCGTCCAGATTTAGACTCTTCCAGAGCAGAGCAGCTCCGGGGCGGTGTCTGGCAAGCAGCGGTGCAGCACCCAGGCGTGCACGGAGGGGAGCCGAAGAAGGGGGAAGCCGTTTCCCAACGGGGATGCCAAGCACCTGTGGGGACCTGCAGGAGAGGCAGGATCCCCGGCCCGTACCTTGAAGCCGCCGCGGCGGGCGCGGCCGATAGCGGTCCTGCGGCCGTGCACCACCACCACGTCGTCGGGGCTGCTGGCCCGCGGGGGGCCCCCGGCGCAGGGCACAGCCCTGGGGGCGGCCCCCGGCCCCGGTGCGGCCCCGGCCAAGTGCCCGAGCACCAGCTGCGCCCGCCGCGCCGCCGCCGCCATCTTGTCACCGCACCGGGCCGCTCGTCTGCATGACCACGCCCCTTCATTTGCATACCGGGAACGAGAGTCCTATTTTACATGACCAAGCCCCCTAATTTGTATGCCAGAGAGTGGGGGTAATCTATGTTCATTTGCATGGCCCGCCCCTTCATTTGCATACCGGGAGCAAGATTCCTAGCGCCACAACCACGCCCCCTAATTTGCATATCAATGTGCAGACGTAGATGTGTTCATTTGCATTCTCCGCTCCCTTAATCTGCATGACCACGCCCCACAAAACCACGCTCCGCCGCCGAAGCCAACCCATCAACCGGGATAATGGAAAAATAAAAAAGGAAGGGAAAAAAGGGATAGAAAGAGGGGAAAAGGGAAAAAAAGTAAAAGAAAATGAAGGGAAGGGAAGGGAAGGGAAGGGAAGGGAAGGGA